>NW_026961869.1:0-33281 GCF_036172605.1 Pelobates fuscus | reverse complement strand
AACTGCGAGCATTTGTAGACATGACTCTAAGCTTATCATTTTTTAACACACTTGCTACAGGCACCTTCTGTCCTTGTTTTGGGGGACAATTGAATTACTCTGACTGTAACTGTCCCAGCACACATTGGGGGTATTGGGGCAGTTATTATTACCCTGGGGGGATTAGGGGCAGTTATTATTACTCTGACTGTAACTGCCCCAGCACACACTGGGGGTATTAGGGGGCAGTTATTATTACCCAGGGGTATTAGGGCAGTTATTATTACCCTGGGGTATTAGGGGCAGTTATTATTACTCTGACTGTAACTGCCCCAGCACACACTGGGGGTATTAGGGGCAGTTATTATTACCCTGGGGGGATTAGGGGCAGTTATTATTTCTCTGACTGTAACTGCCCCAGCACACACTGGGGGTATTAGTGGCAGTTATTATTATCCTGGGGGGATTAGGGGCAGTTATTATTACCCAGGGGTATTAGGGGCAGTTATTATTACCCTGGGGTATTAGGGGGCAGTTATTATTACACTGGGGGGATTAGGGGGCAGTTATTATTACACTGGGAGTATTAGGGGGCAGTTATTATTACACTGGGGGTATTAGGGGCAGTTATTATTACACTGGGGGTATTAGGGGGCAGTTATTATTACACTGGGGGTATTAGGGGGCAGTTATTATTACACTGGGGGGTATTAGGGGGCAGTTATTATTACACTGGGGGTATTAGGGGGCAGTTATTATTATACTGGGGGGATTAGGGGGCAGTTATTATTACACTGGGGGGATTAGGGGGCAGTTATTATAACTCTGACTGGGGATTATGACCGGTTAGTTCTCTGTCAAAGCCTGTGTTTCAGTCGGAGCTCTCCGTCAGCAGTCGGCAGTCTCCGTCAAGCTAAGAGAAAAGCATGTCCGTTAATCCGATCATTTTCCTGATTGGTTAATACTGGTAATGGGCGGAGCATACTGTCAGCGTTCTATCACGCCATTTTCCCGGAGACAGGAGTGCGATCTCTTTGCGCGCGTTTACTCTGCTGTTTAGAGCTCAACAAGATGGCGCCGCCAGTGTGATTTTTTTTTTTACCGGGGTAAGAACTGTCAGTGTGCTCGCTCTCCCCTATATAACCCCTCACACGGCCTCACTGCCCTATATAACCCCTCACACGGCCTCACTGCCCTATATAACCCCTCACACGGCCTCACTGCCCTATATAACCCCTCACACTGCCTCACTGCCCTATATAACCCCTCACACGGCCTCACTGCCCTATATAACCCCTCACACGGCCTCACTGCCCTATGTAACCCCTCACACGGCCTCACTGCCCTATATAACCCCTCACACGGCCTCGCTGCCCTATATAACCCCTCACACGGCCTCACTGCCCTATATAACCCCTCACACGGCCTCACTGCCCTATATAACCCCTCACACGGCCTCACTGCCCTATATAACCCCTCACACGGCCTCACTGCCCTATATAACCCCTCACACGGCCTCACTGCCCTATATAACCCCTCACACTGCCTCTCTCCCCTATATAACCCCTCACACGGCCTCACTGCCCTATATAACCCCTCACACGGCCTCACTGCCCTATATAACCCCTCACACGGCCTCGCTGCCCTATATAACCCCTCACACTGCCTCTCTCCCCTATATAACCCCTCACACGGCCTCACTGCCCTATATAACCCCTCACACGGCCTCACTGCCCTATATAACCCCTCACACTGCCTCTCTCCCCTATATAACCCCTCACACGGCCTCACTGCCCTATATAACCCCTCACACGGCCTCACTGCCCTATATAACCCCTCACACGGCCTCGCTGCCCTATATAACCCCTCACACGGCTTCACTGCCCTATATAACCCCTCACACGGCCTCACTGCCCTATGTAACCCCTCACACGGCCTCACTGCCCTATATAACCCCTCACACGGCCTCACTGCCCTATATAACCCCTCACACTGCCTCACTGCCCTATATAACCCCTCACACGGCCTCACTGCCCTATATAACCCCTCACACGGCCTCACTGCCCTATATAACCCCTCACACGGCCTCACTGCCCTATGTAACCCCTCACACGGCCTCACTGCCCTATATAACCCCTCACACGGCCTCACTGCCCTATATAACCCCTCACACGGCCTCACTGCCCTATGTAACCCCTCACACGGCCTCACTGCCCTATATAACCCCTCACACGGCCTCACTGCCCTATATAACCCCTCACACGGCCTCACTGCCCTATATAACCCCTCACACTGCCTCACTGCCCTATATAACGCCTCACACGGCCTCACTGCCCTATATAACCCCTCACACGGCCTCACTGCCCTATATAACCCCTCACACGGCCTCGCTGCCCTATATAACCCCTCACACGGCCTCACTGCCCTATATAACCCCTCACACGGCCTCACTGCCCTATATAACCCCTCACACGGCCTCACTGCCCTATGTAACCCCTCACACGGCCTCACTGCCCTATATAACCCCTCACACGGCCTCACTGCCCTATATAACCCCCTCACACGGCCTCACTGCCCTATATAACCCCTCACACGGCCTCACTGCCCTATATAACCCCCTCACACGGCCTCACTGCCCTATATAACCCCTCACACGGCCTCACTGCCCTATATAACCCCTCACACGGCCTCACTGCCCTATATAACCCCTCACACGGCCTCACTGCCCTATATAACCCCTCACACGGCCTCACTGCCCTATATAACCCCTCACACGGCCTCACTGCCCTATATAACCCCTCACACGGCCTCACTGCCCTATATAACCCCTCACACTGCCTCACTGCCCTATATAACCCCTCACACGGCCTCACTGCCCTATATAACCCCTCACACGGCCTCACTGCCCTATATAACCCCTCACACGGCCTCACTGCCCTATATAACCCCCTCACACGGCCTCACTGCCCTATATAACCCCTCACACGGCCTCACTGCCCTATATAACCCCTCACACGGCCTCACTGCCCTATATAACCCCTCACACGGCCTCACTGCCCTATATAACCCCTCACACGGCCTCACTGCCCTATATAACCCCTCACACGGCCTCACTGCCCTATATAACCCCTCACACGGCCTCACTGCCCTATATAACCCCTCACACGGCCTCACTGCCCTATATAACCCCTCACACGGCCTCACTGCCCTATATAACCCCTCACACGGCCTCGCTGCCCTATATAACCCCTCACACGGCCTCACTGCCCTATATAACCCCTCACACGGCCTCACTGCCCTATATAACCCCCTCACACGGCCTCACTGCCCTATATAACCCCCTCACACGGCCTCACTGCCCTATATAACCCCTCACACTGCCTCACTGCCCTATATAACCCCTCACACGGCCTCACTGCCCTATATAACCCCTCACACGGCCTCACTGCCCTATATAACCCCTCACACTGCCTCACTGCCCTATATAACCCCTCACACGGCCTCACTGCCCTATATAACCCCTCACACGGCCTCACTGCCCTATATAACCCCTCACACGGCCTCACTGCCCTATATAACCCCTCACACTGCCTCTCTCCCCTATATAACCCCTCACACGGCCTCACTGCCCTATATAACCCCTCACACGGCCTCACTGCCCTATATAACCCCTCACACGGCCTCACTGCCCTATATAACCCCTCACACGGCCTCACTGCCCTATATAACCCCTCACACGGCCTCACTGCCCTATATAAGCCCTCACACGGCCTCACTGCCCTATATAAGCCCTCACACGGCCTCACTGCCCTATATAAGCCCTCACACGGCCTCACTGCCCTATATAACCCCTCACACGGCCTCACTGCCCTATATAACCCCTCACACGGCCTCACTGCCCTATATAACCCCTCACACGGCCTCACTGCCCTATATAACCCCTCACACGGCCTCTCTCCCCTATATAACCCCTCACACGGCCTCACTGCCCTATATAACCCCTCACACTGCCTCACTGCCCTATATAACCCCTCACACGGCCTCACTGCCCTATATAACCCCTCACACGGCCTCACTGCCCTATATAACCCCTCACACTGCCTCACTGCCCTATATAACCCCTCACTGCCCTATATAACCCCTCACACGGCCTCACTGCCCTATATAACCCCTCACACGGCCTCACTGCCCTATATAACCCCTCACACGGCCTCACTGCCCTATATAACCCCTCACACTGCCTCACTGCCCTATATAACCCCTCACTGCCCTATATAACCCCTCACACGGCCTCACTGCCCTATATAACCCCTCACACGGCCTCACTGCCCTATATAACCCCTCACACGGCCTCACTGCCCTATATAACCCCTCACACGGCCTCACTGCCCTATATAACCCCTCACACGGCCTCACTGCCCTATATAACCCCTCACTGCCCTATATAACCCCTCACTGCCCTATATAACCCCTCACACGGCCTCACTGCCCTATATAACCCCTCACACGGCCTCACTGCCCTATATAACCCCTCACACGGCCTCACTGCCCTATATAACCCCTCACACGGCCTCACTGCCCTATATAACCCCTCACACGGCCTCACTGCCCTATATAACCCCTCACACGGCCTCACTGCCCTATATAACCCCTCACACGGCCTCACTGCCCTATATAACCCCTCACTGCCCTATATAACCCCTCACACTGCCTCACTGCCCTATATAACCCCTCACACGGCCTCACTGCCCTATATAACCCCTCACACGGCCTCACTGCCCTATATAACCCCTCACACTGCCTCACTGCCCTATATAACCCCTCACTGCCCTATATAACCCCTCACACGGCCTCACTGCCCTATATAACCCCTCACACGGCCTCACTGCCCTATATAACCCCTCACACTGCCTCACTGCCCTATATAACCCCTCACTGCCCTATATAACCCCTCACACGGCCTCACTGCCCTATATAACCCCTCACACGGCCTCACTGCCCTATATAACCCCTCACACGGCCTCACTGCCCTATATAACCCCTCACACGGCCTCACTGCCCTATATAACCCCTCACACGGCCTCACTGCCCTATATAACCCCTCACACGGCCTCACTGCCCTATATAACCCCTCACACGGCCTCACTGCCCTATATAACCCCTCACACGGCCTCACTGCCCTATATAACGCCTCACACGGCCTCACTGCCCTATATAACGCCTCACACGGCCTCACTGCCCTATATAACCCCTCACACGGCCTCACTGCCCTATATAACCCCTCACACGGCCTCACTGCCCTATATAACCCCTCACACGGCCTCACTGCCCTATATAACCCCTCACACGGCCTCACTGCCCTATATAACCCCTCACACGGCCTCACTGCCCTATATAACCCCTCACACGGCCTCACTGCCCTATATAACCCCTCACACGGCCTCACTGCCCTATATAACCCCTCACACGGCCTCACTGCCCTATATAACCCCTCACACGGCCTCACTGCCCTATATAACCCCTCACACGGCCTCACTGCCCTATATAACCCCTCACACGGCCTCACTGCCCTATATAACCCCTCACACGGCCTCACTGCCCTATATAACCCCTCACACGGCCTCACTGCCCTATATAACCCCTCACACGGCCTCACTGCCCTATATAACCCCTCACACGGCCTCACTGCCCTATATAACCCCTCACACGGCCTCACTGCCCTATATAACCCCTCACACGGCCTCACTGCCCTATATAACCCCTCACACGGCCTCACTGCCCTATATAACCCCTCACACGGCCTCACTGCCCTATATAACCCCTCACACGGCCTCACTGCCCTATATAACCCCTCACACGGCCTCACTGCCCTATATAACCCCTCACACGGCCTCACTGCCCTATATAACCCCTCACACGGCCTCACTGCCCTATATAACCCCTCACACGGCCTCACTGCCCTATATAACCCCTCACACTGCCTCTCTCCCCTATATAACCCCTCACACGGCCTCACTGCCCTATATAACCCCTCACTGCCCTATATAACCCCTCACACGGCCTCACTGCCCTATATAACCCCTCACACGGCCTCACTGCCCTATATAACCCCTCACACGGCCTCTCTCCCCTATATAACCCCTCACACTGCCTCTCTCCCCTATATAACCCCTCACACGGCCTCACTGCCCTATATAACCCCTCACACGGCCTCACTGCCCTATATAACCCCTCACACTGCCTCTCTCCCCTATATAACCCCTCACACGGCCTCACTGCCCTATATAACCCCTCACACGGCCTCACTGCCCTATATAACCCCTCACACGGCCTCACTGCCCTATATAACCCCTCACACGGCCTCACTGCCCTATATAACCCCTCACACGGCCTCACTGCCCTATATAACCCCTCACACTGCCTCACTGCCCTATATAACCCCTCACTGCCCTATATAACCCCTCACACGGCCTCACTGCCCTATATAACCCCTCACACGGCCTCACTGCCCTATATAACCCCCTCACACGGCCTCACTGCCCTATATAACCCCTCACACTGCCTCACTGCCCTATATAACCCCTCACACGGCCTCACTGCCCTATATAACCCCTCACACGGCCTCACTGCCCTATATAACCCCTCACACGGCCTCACTGCCCTATATAACCCCTCACACTGCCTCACTGCCCTATATAACCCCTCACACGGCCTCACTGCCCTATATAACCCCTCACACGGCCTCACTGCCCTATATAACCCCTCACACGGCCTCACTGCCCTATATAACCCCTCACACTGCCTCACTCCCCTATATAACCCCTCACACGGCCTCACTGCCCTATATAACCCCTCACACGGCCTCACTGCCCTATATAACCCCTCACACGGCCTCACTGCCCTATATAACCCCTCACACGGCCTCACTGCCCTATATAACCCCTCACACGGCCTCACTGCCCTATATAAGCCCTCACACGGCCTCACTGCCCTATATAACCCCTCACACGGCCTCACTGCCCTATATAAGCCCTCACACGGCCTCACTGCCCTATATAACCCCTCACACGGCCTCACTGCCCTATATAACCCCTCACACGGCCTCACTGCCCTATATAACCCCTCACACGGCCTCACTGCCCTATATAACCCCTCACACGGCCTCACTGCCCTATATAACCCCTCACACGGCCTCACTGCCCTATATAACCCCTCACACGGCCTCACTGCCCTATATAACCCCTCACACGGCCTCACTGCCCTATATAACCCCTCACACGGCCTCACTGCCCTATATAACCCCTCACACGGCCTCACTGCCCTATATAACCCCTCACACGGCCTCACTGCCCTATATAACCCCTCACACTGCCTCACTGCCCTATATAACCCCTCACACGGCCTCACTGCCCTATATAACCCCTCACACGGCCTCACTGCCCTATATAACCCCTCACACGGCCTCACTGCCCTATATAACCCCTCACACTGCCTCACTGCCCTATATAACCCCTCACTGCCCTATATAACCCCTCACACGGCCTCACTGCCCTATATAACCCCTCACACGGCCTCACTGCCCTATATAACCCCTCACACGGCCTCACTGCCCTATATAACCCCTCACACGGCCTCACTGCCCTATATAACCCCTCACACGGCCTCACTGCCCTATATAACCCCTCACACGGCCTCACTGCCCTATATAACCCCTCACACGCCTTCACTGCCCTATATAACCCCTCACACGGCCTCACTGCCCTATATAACCCCTCACACGGCCTCACTGCCCTATATAACCCCTCACACGGCCTCACTGCCCTATATAACCCCTCACACGGCCTCACTGCCCTATATAACCCCTCACACGGCCTCACTGCCCTATATAACGCCTCACACGGCCTCGCTGCCCTATATAACGCCTCACACGGCCTCGCTGCCCTATATAACGCCTCACACGGCCTCGCTGCCCTATATAACGCCTCACACGGCCTCGCTGCCCTATATAACCCCTCACACGGCCTCACTGCCCTAT
This sequence comes from Pelobates fuscus, assembly GCF_036172605.1. Classification (NCBI taxonomy): domain Eukaryota; kingdom Metazoa; phylum Chordata; class Amphibia; order Anura; family Pelobatidae; genus Pelobates; species Pelobates fuscus. The sequence goes on along the minus strand of NW_026961869.1, from coordinate 25,267 downwards.
ATAACCCCTCACACGGCCTCACTGCCCTATATAACCCCTCACACGGCCTCACTGCCCTATATAACCCCTCACACGGCCTCACTGCCCTATATAACCCCTCACACGGCCTCACTGCCCTATATAACCCCTCACACGGCCTCACTGCCCTATGTAACCCCTCACACGGCCTCACTGCCCTATATAACCCCTCACTGCCCTATATAACCCCTCACACGGCCTCACTGCCCTATATAACCCCTCACACGGCCTCACTGCCCTATATAACCCCTCACACGGCCTCACTGCCCTATATAACCCCTCACACGGCCTCACTGCCCTATATAACCCCTCACACGGCCTCACTGCCCTATATAACCCCTCACACGGCCTCACTGCCCTATATAACCCCTCACACGGCCTCACTGCCCTATATAACCCCTCACACGCCCTCACTGCCCTATATAACCCCTCACACGGCCTCACTGCCCTATATAACCCCTCACACGGCCTCACTGCCCTATATAACCCCTCACACGGCCTCACTGCCCTATATAACCCCTCACACGGCCTCACTGCCCTATATAACCCCTCACACGGCCTCACTGCCCTATATAACCCCTCACACGGCCTCACTGCCCTATATAACCCCTCACACGGCCTCACTGCCCTATATAACCCCTCACACGGCCTCACTGCCCTATATAACCCCTCACACGGCCTCACTGCCCTATATAACCCCTCACACGGCCTCACTGCCCTATGTAACCCCTCACACGGCCTCACTGCCCTATATAACCCCTCACTGCCCTATATAACCCCTCACACGGCCTCACTGCCCTATATAACCCCTCACACGGCCTCACTGCCCTATATAACCCCTCACACGGCCTCACTGCCCTATATAACCCCTCACACGGCCTCACTGCCCTATATAACCCCTCACACGGCCTCGCTGCCCTATATAACCCCTCACACGGCCTCACTGCCCTATGTAACCCCTCACACGGCCTCACTGCCCTATGTAACCCCTCACACGGCCTCACTGCCCTATATAACCCCTCACACGGCCTCACTGCCCTATATAACCCCTCACACGGCCTCACTGCCCTATATATCCCCTCACACGGCCTCACTGCCCTATATAACCCCTCACACGGCCTCACTGCCCTATGTAACCCCTCACACGGCCTCACTGCCCTATGTAACCCCTCACACGGCCTCACTGCCCTATATAACCCCTCACACGGCCTCACTGCCCTATATAACCCCTCACACGGCCTCGCTGCCCTATATAACCCCTCACACGGTCTCACTGCCCTATATAACCCCTCACACGGCCTCACTGCCCTATATAACCCCTCACTGCCCTATATAACCCCTCACACGGCCTCACTGCCCTATATAACCCCTCACACGGCCTCACTGCCCTATATAACCCCTCACACTGCCTCTCTCCCCTATATAACCCCTCACACGGCCTCACTGCCCTATATAACCCCTCACACGGCCTCACTGCCCTATATAACCCCTCACACGGCCTCACTGCCCTATATAACCCCTCACACGGCCTCACTGCCCTATATAACCCCTCACTGCCCTATATAACCCCTCACACGGCCTCGCTGCCCTATATAACCCCTCACACGGCCTCACTGCCCTATGTAACCCCTCACACGGCCTCACTGCCCTATGTAACCCCTCACACGGCCTCACTGCCCTATGTAACCCCTCACACGGCCTCACTGCCCTATATATCCCCTCACACGGCCTCACTGCCCTATATAACCCCTCACACGGCCTCACTGCCCTATATATCCCCTCACACGGCCTCACTGCCCTATATAACCCCTCACACGGCCTCACTGCCCTATGTAACCCCTCACACGGCCTCACTGCCCTATATAACCCCTCACACGGCCTCACTGCCCTATATAACCCCTCACACGGCCTCACTGCCCTATGTAACCCCCTCACACGGCCTCACTGCCCTATGTAACCCCTCACACGGCCTCACTGCCCTATATAACCCCTCACACGGCCTCACTGCCCTATATAACCCCTCACACGGCCTCACTGCCCTATGTAACCCCTCACACGGCCTCACTGCCCTATATAACCCCTCACACGGCCTCACTGCCCTATATAACCCCTCACACGGCCTCACTGCCCTATATAACCCCTCACACGGCCTCACTGCCCTATATAACCCCTCACACGGCCTCACTGCCCTATATAACCCCTCACACGGCCTCACTGCCCTATATAACCCCTCACACGGCCTCACTGCCCTATATAACCCCTCACACGGCCTCACTGCCCTATATAACCCCTCACACGGCCTCACTGCCCTATATAACCCCTCACACGGCCTCACTGCCCTATATAACCCCTCACTGCCCTATATAACCCCTCACACGGCCTCACTGCCCTATATAACCCCTCACACGGCCTCACTGCCCTATATAACCCCTCACACGGCCTCACTGCCCTATATAACCCCTCACACGGCCTCACTGCCCTATATAACCCCTCACACGGCCTCTCTCCCCTATATAACCCCTCACACGGCCTCACTGCCCTATGTAACCCCTCACACGGCCTCACTGCCCTATGTAACCCCTCACACGGCCTCACTGCCCTATGTAACCCCTCACACGGCCTCACTGCCCTATATAACCCCTCACACGGCCTCACTGCCCTATATAACCCCTCACACGGCCTCACTGCCCTATATAACCCCTCACACGGCCTCACTGCCCTATATAACCCCTCACACGGCCTCACTGCCCTATATAACCCCTCACACGGCCTCACTGCCCTATATAACCCCTCACACGGCCTCACTGCCCTATATAACCCCTCACACGGCCTCACTGCCCTATATAACCCCTCACACGGCCTCACTGCCCTATATAACCCCTCACACGGCCTCACTGCCCTATATAACCCCTCACACGGCCTCACTGCCCTATATAACCCCTCACACGGCCTCACTGCCCTATATAACCCCTCACACGGCCTCACTGCCCTATATAACCCCTCACACGGCCTCACTGCCCTATATAACCCCTCACACGGCCTCACTGCCCTATATAACCCCTCACACGGCCTCACTGCCCTATATAACCCCTCACACGGCCTCACTGCCCTATATAACCCCTCACACGGCCTCACTGCCCTATATAACCCCTCACACGGCCTCACTGCCCTATATAACCCCTCACACGGCCTCACTGCCCTATATAACCCCTCACACGGCCTCACTGCCCTATATAACCCCTCACACGGCCTCACTGCCCTATATAACCCCTCACACGGCCTCACTGCCCTATATAACCCCTCACACGGCCTCACTGCCCTATATAACCCCTCACACGGCCTCACTGCCCTATATAACCCCTCACACGGCCTCACTGCCCTATATAACCCCTCACACGGCCTCACTGCCCTATATAACCCCTCACACGGCCTCACTGCCCTATATAACCCCTCACACGGCCTCACTGCCCTATATAACCCCTCACACGGCCTCACTGCCCTATATAACCCCTCACACTGCCTCTCTCCCCTATATAACCCCTCACACTGCCTCTCTCCCCTATATAACCCCTCACACGGCCTCACTGCCCTATATAACCCCTCACACGGCCTCACTGCCCTATATAACCCCTCACACGGCCTCTCTCCCCTATATAACCCCTCACACTGCCTCTCTCCCCTATATAACCCCTCACACGGCCTCACTGCCCTATATAACCCCTCACACTGCCTCTCTCCCCTATATAACCCCTCACACTGCCTCTCTCCCCTATATAACCCCTCACACGGCCTCACTGCCCTATATAACCCCCTCACACGGCCTCACTGCCCTATATAACCCCTCACACGGCCTCGCTGCCCTATATAACCCCTCACATGGCCTCGCTGCCCTATATAACCCCTCACACGGCCTCTCTCCCCTATATAACCCCTCACACGGCCTCACTGCCCTATATAACCCCTCACACGGCCTCACTGCCCTATATAACCCCTCACACGGCCTCACTGCCCTATATAACCCCTCACACGGCCTCGCTGCCCTATATAACCCCTCACACGGCCTCGCTGCCCTATATAACCCCTCACACGGCCTCGCTGCCCTATATAACCCCTCACACGGCCTCACTGCCCTATATAACCCCTCACACGGCCTCGCTGCCCTATATAACCCCTCACACGGCCTCACTGCCCTATATAACCCCTCACACGGCCTCACTGCCCTATATAACCCCTCACACGGCCTCACTGCCCTATATAACCCCTCACACGGCCTCACTGCCCTATATAACCCCTCACACGGCCTCACTGCCCTATGTAACCCCTCACACGGCCTCACTGCCCTATGTAACCCCTCACACGGCCTCACTGCCCTATGTAACCCCTCACACGGCCTCACTGCCCTATGTAACCCCTCACACGGCCTCACTGCCCTATATAACCCCTCACACGGCCTCACTGCCCTATATAACCCCTCACACGGCCTCACTGCCCTATATAACCCCTCACACGGCCTCACTGCCCTATATAAGCCCTCACACGGCCTCACTGCCCTATATAAGCCCTCACACGGCCTCACTGCCCTATATAAGCCCTCACACGGCCTCACTGCCCTATATAAGCCCTCACACGGCCTCACTGCCCTATATAAGCCCTCACACGGCCTCACTGCCCTATATAAGCCCTCACACGGCCTCACTGCCCTATATAAGCCCTCACACGGCCTCACTGCCCTATATAAGCCCTCACACGGCCTCACTGCCCTATATAAGCCCTCACACGGCCTCACTGCCCTATATAAGCCCTCACACGGCCTCACTGCCCTATATAAGCCCTCACACGGCCTCACTGCCCTATATAAGCCCTCACACGGCCTCACTGCCCTATATAAGCCCTCACACGGCCTCACTGCCCTATATAAGCCCTCACACGGCCTCACTGCCCTATATAACCCCTCACACGGCCTCACTGCCCTATATAACCCCTCACACGGCCTCACTGCCCTATATAACCCCTCACACGGCCTCACTGCCCTATATAACCCCTCACTGCCCTATATAACCCCTCACACGGCCTCACTGCCCTATATAACCCCTCACACGGCCTCACTGCCCTATATAACCCCTCACACGGCCTCACTGCCCTATATAACCCCTCACAGAGCCTCACTGCCCTATGTAACCCCTCACACGGCCTCACTGCCCTATATAACCCCTCACACGGCCTCACTGCCCTATATAACCCCTCACACGGCCTCACTGCCCTATATAACCCCTCACACGGCCTCACTGCCCTATATAACCCCTCACACGGCCTCACTGCCCTATATAACCCCTCACACGGCCTCACTGCCCTATATAACCCCTCACACGGCCTCACTGCCCTATATAACCCCTCACACGGCCTCACTGCCCTATATAACCCCTCACACGGCCTCACTGCCCTATATAACCCCTCACACGGCCTCACTGCCCTATATAACCCCTCACACGGCCTCGCTGCCCTATATAACCCCTCACACGGCCTCGCTGCCCTATATAACCCCTCACCCGGCCTCGCTGCCCTATATAACCCCTCACCCGGCCTCACTGCCCTATATAACCCCTCACACGGCCTCTCTCCCCTATATAACCCCTCACACGGCCTCTCTCCCCTATATAACCCCTCACACGGCCTCACTGCCCTATATAACCCCTCACACGGCCTCACTGCCCTATATAACCCCTCACACGGCCTCACTGCCCTATATAACGCCTCACACGGCCTCACTGCCCTATATAACGCCTCACACGGCCTCACTGCCCTATATAACCCCTCACACGGCCTCACTGCCCTATATAACCCCTCACACGGCCTCACTGCCCTATATAACCCCTCACACGGCCTCACTGCCCTATATAACCCCTCACACGGCCTCACTGCCCTATATAACCCCTCACACGGCCTCACTGCCCTATATAACCCCTCACACGGCCTCACTGCCCTATATAACCCCTCACACGGCCTCTCTCCCCTATATAACCCCTCACTGCCCTATATAACCCCTCACACGGCCTCTCTCCCCTATATAACCCCTCACACTGCCTCACTGCCCTATATAACCCCTCACACGGCCTCACTGCCCTATATAACCCCTCACTGCCCTATATAACCCCTCACACGGCCTCACTGCCCTATATAACCCCTCACTGCCCTATATAACCCCTCACACGGCCTCACTGCCCTATATAACCCCTCACACGGCCTCACTGCCCTATATAACCCCTCACACGGCCTCACTGCCCTATATAACCCCTCACACGGCCTCACTGCCCTCTATAACCCCTCACACGGCCTCACTGCCCTATATAACCCCTCACACTGCCTCACTGCCCTATATAACCCCTCACACGGCCTCGCTGCCCTATATAACCCCTCACACGGCCTCGCTGCCCTATATAACCCCTCACACGACCTCACTGCCCTATATAACCCCTCACACGGCCTCACTGCCCTATATAACCCCTCACACGGCCTCACTGCCCTATATAACCCCTCACACGGCCTCTCTCCCCTATATAACCCCTCACACGGCCTCACTGCCCTATATAACCCCTCACACGGCCTCACTGCCCTATATAACCCCTCACACGGCCTCACTGCCCTATATAACCCCTCACACGGCCTCACTGCCCTATATAACCCCTCACACGGCCTCACTGCCCTATATAACCCCTCACACGGCCTCACTGCCCTATATAACCCCTCACACGGCCTCACTGCCCTATATAACCCCTCACACGGCCTCACTGCCCTATATAACCCCTCACACGGCCTCACTGCCCTATATAACCCCTCACACGGCCTCACTGCCCTATATAACCCCTCACACGGCCTCACTGCCCTATATAACCCCTCACACGGCCTCACTGCCCTATATAACCCCTCACACGGCCTCACTGCCCTATATAACCCCTCACACGGCCTCACTGCCCTATATAACCCCTCACACGGCCTCACTGCCCTATATAACCCCTCACACGGCCTCACTGCCCTATATAACCCCTCACACGGCCTCACTGCCCTATATAACCCCTCACACGGCCTCACTGCCCTATATAACCCCTCACACGGCCTCACTGCCCTATATAACCCCTCACACGGCCTCACTGCCCTATATAACCCCTCACACGGCCTCACTGCCCTATATAACCCCTCACACGGCCTCACTGCCCTATATAACCCCTCACACGGCCTCACTGCCCTATATAACCCCTCACACGGCCTCACTGCCCTATATAACCCCTCACACGGCCTCACTGCCCTATATAACCCCTCACACGGCCTCACTGCCCTATATAACCCCTCACACGGCCTCACTGCCCTATATAACCCCTCACACGGCCTCACTGCCCTATATAACCCCTCACACGGCCTCACTGCCCTATATAACCCCTCACACGGCCTCACTGCCCTATATAACCCCTCACACGGCCTCACTGCCCTATATAACCCCTCACACGGCCTCACTGCCCTATATAACCCCTCACACGGCCTCACTGCCCTATATAACCCTCACTGCCCTATATAACCCCTCACACGGCCTCACTGCCCTATGTAACCCCTCACACGGCCTCACTGCCCTATGTAACCCCTCACACGGCCTCACTGCCCTATGTAACCCCTCACACGGCCTCACTGCCCTATGTAACCCCTCACACGGCCTCACTGCCCTATGTAACCCCTCACACGGCCTCACTGCCCTATATAACCCCTCACACGGCCTCACTGCCCTATATAACCCCTCACACGGCCTCACTGCCCTATATAAGCCCTCACACGGCCTCACTGCCCTATATAACCCCTCACACGGCCTCACTGCCCTATATAACGCCTCACACGGCCTCACTGCCCTATATAACGCCTCACACGGCCTCACTGCCCTATATAACGCCTCACACGGCCTCACTGCCCTATATAACGCCTCACACGGCCTCACTGCCCTATATAACCCCTCACACGGCCTCACTGCCCTATATAACCCCTCACACGGCCTCACTGCCCTATATAACCCCTCACACGGCCTCACTGCCCTATATAACCCCTCACACGGCCTCACTGCCCTATATAACCCCTCACACGGCCTCACTGCCCTATATAACCCCTCACACGGCCTCTCTCCCCTATATAACCCCTCACTGCCCTATATAACCCCTCACACGGCCTCTCTCCCCTATATAACCCCTCACACGGCCTCTCTCCCCTATATAACCCCTCACACTGCCTCACTGCCCTATATAACCCCTCACACGGCCTCACTGCCCTATATAACCCCTCACTGCCCTATATAACCCCTCACACGGCCTCACTGCCCTATATAACCCCTCACTGCCCTATATAACCCCTCACACGGCCTCACTGCCCTATATAACCCCTCACACGGCCTCACTGCCCTATATAACCCCTCACACGGCCTCACTGCCCTATATAACCCCTCACACGGCCTCACTGCCCTCTATAACCCCTCACACGGCCTCACTGCCCTATATAACCCCTCACACTGCCTCACTGCCCTATATAACCCCTCACACGGCCTCGCTGCCCTATATAACCCCTCACACGGCCTCGCTGCCCTATATAACCCCTCACACGGCCTCACTGCCCTATATAACCCCTCACACGGCCTCACTGCCCTATATAACCCCTCACACGGCCTCACTGCCCTATATAACCCCTCACACGGCCTCTCTCCCCTATATAACCCCTCACACGGCCTCACTGCCCTATATAACCCCTCACACGGCCTCACTGCCCTATATAACCCCTCACACGGCCTCACTGCCCTATATAACCCCTCACACGGCCTCACTGCCCTATATAACCCCTCACACGGCCTCACTGCCCTATATAACCCCTCACACGGCCTCACTGCCCTATATAACCCCTCACACGGCCTCACTGCCCTATATAACCCCTCACACTGCCTCACTGCCCTATATAACCCCTCACACGGCCTCACTGCCCTATATAACCCCTCACTGCCCTATATAACCCCTCACACGGCCTCACTGCCCTATATAACCCCTCACACGGCCTCACTGCCCTATATAACCCCTCACACGGCCTCACTGCCCTATATAACCCCTCACACGGCCTCACTGCCCTATATAACCCCTCACACGGCCTCTCTCCCCTATATAACCCCTCACACGGCCTCACTGCCCTATATAACCCCTCACACGGCCTCACTGCCCTATATAACCCCTCACACGGCCTCACTGCCCTATATAACCCCTCACACGGCCTCACTGCCCTATATAACCCCTCACACGGCCTCACTGCCCTATATAACCCCTCACACGGCCTCACTGCCCTATATAACCCCTCACACGGCCTCACTGCCCTATATAACCCCTCACACGGCCTCACTGCCCTATATAACCCCTCACACGGCCTCACTGCCCTATATAACCCCTCACACGGCCTCACTGCCCTATATAACCCCTCACACGGCCTCACTGCCCTATATAACCCCTCACACGGCCTCACTGCCCTATATAACCCCTCACACGGCCTCACTGCCCTATATAACCCCTCACACGGCCTCTCTCCCCTATATAACCCCTCACACGGCCTCTCTCCCCTATATAACCCCTCACACGGCCTCACTGCCCTATATAACCCCTCACACGGCCTCACTGCCCTATATAACCCCTCACACGGCCTCACTGCCCTATATAACCCCTCACTGCCCTATATAACCCCTCACACGGCCTCACTGCCCTATATAACCCCTCACACGGCCTCACTGCCCTATATAACCCCTCACACGGCCTCACTGCCCTATATATACCCTCACACGGCCTCACTGCCCTATATAACCCCTCACACGGCCTCGCTGCCCTATATAACCCCTCACACGGCCTCGCTGCCCTATATAACCCCTCACACGGCCTCGCTGCCCTATATAACCCCTCACACGGCCTCGCTGCCCTATATAACCCCTCACACGGCCTCGCTGCCCTATATAACCCCTCACACGGCCTCGCTGCCCTATATAACCCCTCACACGGCCTCGCTGCCCTATATAACCCCTCACACGGCCTCGCTGCCCTATATAACCCCTCACACGGCCTCGCTGCCCTATATAACCCCTCACACGGCCTCGCTGCCCTATATAACCCCTCACACGGCCTCGCTGCCCTATGTAACCCCTCACACGGCCTCGCTGCCCTATGTAACCCCTCACACGGCCTCGCTGCCCTATGTAACCCCTCACACGGCCTCGCTGCCCTATGTAACCCCTCACACGGCCTCGCTGCCCTATGTAACCCCTCACACGGCCTCGCTGCCCTATATAACCCCTCACACGGCCTCGCTGCCCTATATAACCCCTCACACGGCCTCACTGCCCTATATAACCCCTCACACGGCCTCACTGCCCTATATAACCCCTCACTGCCCTATATAACCCCTCACTGCCCCTCACACGGCCTCGCTGCCCTATATAACCCCTCACACGGCCTCGCTGCCCTATATAACCCCTCACACGGCCTCGCTGCCCTATGTAACCCCTCACACGGCCTCGCTGCCCTATGTAACCCCTCACACGGCCTCGCTGCCCTATGTAACCCCTCACACGGCCTCGCTGCCCTATGTAACCCCTCACACGGCCTCGCTGCCCTATGTAACCCCTCACACGGCCTCGCTGCCCTATATAACCCCTCACACGGCCTCGCTGCTCTATGTAACCCCTCACACGGCCTCGCTGCCCTATGTAACCCCTCACGCGGCCTCGCTGCCCGACGTCAGCCCTCACGCGGCCTCGCTGCCCGACGTCAGCCCTCACGCGGCCTCGCTGCCCGACGTCAGCCCTCACGCGGCCTCGCTGCCCGACGTCAGCCCTCACGCGGCCTCGCTGCCCGACGTCAGCCCTCACGCGGCCTCGCTGCCCGACGTCAGCCCTCACGCGGCCTCGCTGCCCGACGTCAGCCCTCACGCGGCCTCGCTGCCCGACGTCAGCCCTCACGCGGCCTCGCTGCCCGACGTCAGCCCTCACGCGGCCTCGCTGCCCGACGTCAGCCCTCACGCGGCCTCGCTGCCCGACGTCAGCCCTCACGCGGCCTCGCTGCCCGACGTCAGCCCTCACGCGGCCTCGCTGCCCGACGTCAGCCCTCACGCGGCCTCGCTGCCCGACGTCAGCCCTCACGCGGCCTCGCTGCCCGACGTCAGCCCTCACGCGGCCTCGCTGCCCGACGTCAGCCCTCACGCGGCCTCGCTGCCCGACGTCAGCCCTCACGCGGCCTCGCTGCCCGACGTCAGCCCTCACGCGGCCTCGCTGCCCGACGTCAGCCCTCACGCGGCCTCGCTGCCCGACGTCAGCCCTCACGCGGCCTCGCTGCCCGACGTCAGCCCTCACGCGGCCTCGCTGCCCGACGTCAGCCCTCACGCGGCCTCGCTGCCCTATATAACCCCTCACACTGCCTCACTGCCCTATATAACCCCTCACACGGCCTCACTGCCCTATATAACCCCTCACTGCCCTATATAACCCCTCACACGGCCTCACTGCCCTATATAACCCCTCACACGGCCTCACTGCCCTATATAACCCCTCACACGGCCTCACTGCCCTATATAACCCCTCACACGGCCTCACTGCCCTATATAACCCCTCACACGGCCTCACTGCCCTATATAACCCCTCACACGGCCTCACTGCCCTATATAACCCCTCACACGGCCTCACTGCCCTATATAACCCCTCACACGGCCTCACTGCCCTATATAACCCCTCACACGGCCTCACTGCCCTATATAACCCCTCACACGGCCTCACTGCCCTATATAACCCCTCACACGGCCTCACTGCCCTATATAACCCCTCACACGGCCTCACTGCCCTATATAACCCCTCACACGGCCTCACTGCCCTATATAACCCCTCACACGGCCTCACTGCCCTATATAACCCCTCACACGGCCTCACTGCCCTATATAACCCCTCACACGGCCTCACTGCCCTATATAACCCCTCACACGGCCTCACTGCCCTATATAACCCCTCACACGGCCTCACTGCCCTATATAACCCCTCACACGGCCTCACTGCCCTATATAACCCCTCACACGGCCTCACTGCCCTATATAACCCCTCACACGGCCTCACTGCCCTATATAACCCCTCACACGGCCTCACTGCCCTATATAACCCCTCACACGGCCTCACTGCCCTATATAACCCCTCACACGGCCTCACTGCCCTATATAACCCCTCACACGGCCTCACTGCCCTATATAACCCCTCACACGGCCTCACTGCCCTATATAACCCCTCACACGGCCTCACTGCCCTATATAACCCCTCACACGGCCTCACTGCCCTATATAACCCCTCACACGGCCTCGCTGCCCTATATAACCCCTCACACGGCCTCGCTGCCCTATATAACCCCTCACACGGCCTCGCTGCCCTATATAACCCCTCACACGGCCTCGCTGCCCTATATAACCCCTCACACGGCCTCGCTGCCCTATATAACCCCTCACACGGCCTCGCTGCCCTATATAACCCCTCACACGGCCTCGCTGCCCTATATAACCCCTCACACGGCCTCGCTGCCCTATATAACCCCTCACACGGCCTCGCTGCCCTATATAACCCCTCACACGGCCTCGCTGCCCTATATAACCCCTCACACGGCCTCGCTGCCCTATATAACCCCTCACACGGCCTCGCTGCCCTATATAACCCCTCACACGGCCTCGCTGCCCTATATAACCCCTCACACGGCCTCACTGCCCTATATAACCCCTCACACGGCCTCACTGCCCTATATAACCCCTCACACGGCCTCACTGCCCTATATAACCCCTCACTGCCCTATATAACCCCTCACTGCCCCTCACACGGCCTCGCTGCCCTATATAACCCCTCACACGGCCTCGCTGCCCTATATAACCCCTCACACGGCCTCGCTGCCCTATGTAACCCCTCACACGGCCTCGCTGCCCTATGTAACCCCTCACACGGCCTCGCTGCCCTATGTAACCCCTCACACGGCCTCGCTGCCCTATGTAACCCCTCACACGGCCTCGCTGCCCTATGTAACCCCTCACACGGCCTCGCTGCCCTATATAACCCCTCACACGGCCTCGCTGCCCTATATAACCCCTCACACGGCCTCACTGCCCTATATAACCCCTCACACGGCCTCACTGCCCTATATAACCCCTCACTGCCCTATATAACCCCTCACTGCCCCTCACACGGCCTCGCTGCCCTATATAACCCCTCACACGGCCTCGCTGCCCTATATAACCCCTCACACGGCCTCGCTGCCCTATGTAACCCCTCACACGGCCTCGCTGCCCTATGTAACCCCTCACACGGCCTCGCTGCCCTATGTAACCCCTCACACGGCCTCGCTGCCCTATGTAACCCCTCACACGGCCTCGCTGCCCTATGTAACCCCTCACACGGCCTCGCTGCCCTATATAACCCCTCACACGGCCTCGCTGCTCTATGTAACCCCTCACACGGCCTCGCTGCCCTATGTAACCCCTCACGCGGCCTCGCTGCCCGACGTCAGCCCTCACGCGGCCTCGCTGCCCGACGTCAGCCCTCACGCGGCCTCGCTGCCCGACGTCAGCCCTCACGCGGCCTCGCTGCCCGACGTCAGCCCTCACGCGGCCTCGCTGCCCGACGTCAGCCCTCACGCGGCCTCGCTGCCCGACGTCAGCCCTCACGCGGCCTCGCTGCCCGACGTCAGCCCTCACGCGGCCTCGCTGCCCGACGTCAGCCCTCACGCGGCCTCGCTGCCCGACGTCAGCCCTCACGCGGCCTCGCTGCCCGACGTCAGCCCTCACGCGGCCTCGCTGCCCGACGTCAGCCCTCACGCGGCCTCGCTGCCCGACGTCAGCCCTCACGCGGCCTCGCTGCCCGACGTCAGCCCTCACGCGGCCTCGCTGCCCGACGTCAGCCCTCACGCGGCCTCGCTGCCCGACGTCAGCCCTCACGCGGCCTCGCTGCCCGACGTCAGCCCTCACGCGGCCTCGCTGCCCGACGTCAGCCCTCACGCGGCCTCGCTGCCCGACGTCAGCCCTCACGCGGCCTCGCTGCCCGACGTCAGCCCTCACGCGGCCTCGCTGCCCGACGTCAGCCCTCACGCGGCCTCGCGTAAGGGCCTCTCGCGGCCCGGCGTAAGGGCCTCTCGCGGCCCGGCGTAAGGGCCTCTCGCGGCCCGGCGTAAGGGCCTCTCGCGGCCCGGCGTAAGGGCCTCTCGCGGCCCGGCGTAAGGGCCTCTCGCGGCCCGGCGTAAGGGCCTCTCGCGGCCCGGCGTAAGGGCCTCTCGCGGCCCGGCGTAAGGGCCTCTCGCGGCCCGGCGTAAGGGCCTCTCGCGGCCCGGCGTAAGGGCCTCTCGCGGCCCGGCGTAAGGGCCTCTCGCGGCCCGGCGTAAGGGCCTCTCGCGGCCCGGCGTAAGGGCCTCTCGCGGCCCGGCGTAAGGGCCTCTCGCGGCCCGGCGTAAGGGCCTCTCGCGGCCCGGCGTAAGGGCCTCTCGCGGCCCGGCGTAAGGGCCTCTCGCGGCCCGGCGTAAGGGCCTCTCGCGGCCCGGCGTAAGGGCCTCTCGCGGCCCGGCGTAAGGGCCTCTCGCGGCCCGGCGTAAGGGCCTCTCGCGGCCCGGCGTAAGGGCCTCTCGCGGCCCGGCGTAAGGGCCTCTCGCGGCCCGGCGTAAGGGCCTCTCGCGGCCCGGCGTAAGGGCCTCTCGCGGCCCCACTGCCAGACGTAAGGGCCTCACGCGGCCCCACTGCCAGACGTAAGGGCCTCACGCGGCCCCACTGCCAGACGTAAGGGCCTCACGCGGCCCCACTGCCAGACGTAAGGGCCTCACGCGACCCCACTGCCAGACGTAAGGGCCTCACGCGACCCCACTGCCAGACGTAAGGGCCTCACGCGACCCCACTGCCAGACGTAAGGGCCTCACGCGACCCCACTGCCAGACGTAAGGGCCTCACGCGACCCCACTGCCAGACGTAAGGGCCTCACGCGACCCCACTGCCAGACGTAAGGGCCTCACGCGACCCCACTGCCAGACGTAAGGGCCTCACGCGACCCCACTGCCAGACGTAAGGGCCTCACGCGACCCCACTGCCAGACGTAAGGGCCTCACGCGACCCCACTGCCAGACGTAAGGGCCTCACGCGACCCCACTGCCAGACGTAAGGGCCTCACGCGACCCCACTGCCAGACGTAAGGGCCTCACGCGACCCCACTGCCAGACGTAAGGGCCTCACGCGACCCCACTGCCAGACGTAAGGGCCTCACGCGACCCCACTGCCAGACGTAAGGGCCTCACGCGACCCCACTGCCAGACGTAAGGGCCTCACGCGACCCCACTGCCAGACGTAAGGGCCTCACGCGACCCCACTGCCAGACGTAAGGGCCTCACGCGACCCCACTGCCAGACGTAAGGGCCTCACGCGACCCCACTGCCAGACGTAAGGGCCTCACGCGACCCCACTGCCAGACGTAAGGGCCTCACGCGACCCCACTGCCAGACGTAAGGGCCTCACGCGACCCCACTGCCAGACGTAAGGGCCTCACGCGACCCCACTGCCAGACGTAAGGGCCTCACGCGACCCCACTGCCAGACGTAAGGGCCTCACGCGACCCCACTGCCAGACGTAAGGGCCTCACGCGACCCCACTGCCAGACGTAAGGGCCTCACGCGACCCCACTGCCAGACGTAAGGGCCTCACGCGACCCCACTGCCAGACGTAAGGGCCTCACGCGACCCCACTGCCAGACGTAAGGGCCTCACGCGACCCCACTGCCAGACGTAAGGGCCTCACGCGACCCCACTGCCAGACGTAAGGGCCTCACGCGACCCCACTGCCAGACGTAAGGGCCTCACGCGACCCCACTGCCAGACGTAAGGGCCTCACGCGACCCCACTGCCAGACGTAAGGGCCTCACGCGACCCCACTGCCAGACGTAAGGGCCTCACGCGACCCCACTGCCAGACGTAAGGGCCTCACGCGACCCCACTGCCAGACGTAAGGGCCTCACGCGACCCCACTGCCAGACGTAAGGGCCTCACGCGACCCCACTGCCAGACGTAAGGGCCTCACGCGACCCCACTGCCAGACGTAAGGGCCTCACGCGACCCCACTGCCAGACGTAAGGGCCTCACGCGACCCCACTGCCAGACGTAAGGGCCTCACGCGACCCCACTGCCAGACGTAAGGGCCTCACGCGACCCCACTGCCAGACGTAAGGGCCTCACGCGACCCCACTGCCAGACGTAAGGGCCTCACGCGACCCCACTGCCAGACGTAAGGGCCTCACGCGACCCCACTGCCAGACGTAAGGGCCTCACGCGACCCCACTGCCAGACGTAAGGGCCTCACGCGACCCCACTGCCAGACGTAAGGGCCTCACGCGACCCCACTGCCAGACGTAAGGGCCTCACGCGACCCCACTGCCAGACGTAAGGGCCTCACGCGACCCCACTGCCAGACGTAAGGGCCTCACGCGACCCCACTGCCAGACGTAAGGGCCTCACGCGACCCCACTGCCAGACGTAAGGGCCTCACGCGACCCCACTGCCAGACGTAAGGGCCTCACGCGACCCCACTGCCAGACGTAAGGGCCTCACGCGACCCCACTGCCAGACGTAAGGGCCTCACGCGACCCCACTGCCAGACGTAAGGGCCTCACGCGACCCCACTGCCAGACGTAAGGGCCTCACGCGACCCCACTGCCAGACGTAAGGGCCTCACGCGACCCCACTGCCAGACGTAAGGGCCTCACGCGACCCCACTGCCAGACGTAAGGGCCTCACGCGACCCCACTGCCAGACGTAAGGGCCTCACGCGACCCCACTGCCAGACGTAAGGGCCTCACGCGACCCCACTGCCAGACGTAAGGGCCTCACGCGACCCCACTGCCAGACGTAAGGGCCTCACGCGACCCCACTGCCAGACGTAAGGGCCTCACGCGACCCCACTGCCAGACGTAAGGGCCTCACGCGACCCCACTGCCAGACGTAAGGGCCTCACGCGACCCCACTGCCAGACGTAAGGGCCTCACGCGACCCCACTGCCAGACGTAAGGGCCTCACGCGACCCCACTGCCAGACGTAAGGGCCTCACGCGACCCCACTGCCAGACGTAAGGGCCTCACGCGACCCCACTGCCAGACGTAAGGGCCTCACGCGACCCCACTGCCAGACGTAAGGGCCTCACGCGACCCCACTGCCAGACGTAAGGGCCTCACGCGACCCCACTGCCAGACGTAAGGGCCTCACGCGACCCCACTGCCAGACGTAAGGGCCTCACGCGACCCCACTGCCAGACGTAAGGGCCTCACGCGACCCCACTGCCAGACGTAAGGGCCTCACGCGACCCCACTGCCAGACGTAAGGGCCTCACGCGACCCCACTGCCAGACGTAAGGGCCTCACGCGACCCCACTGCCAGACGTAAGGGCCTCACGCGACCCCACTGCCAGACGTAAGGGCCTCACGCGACCCCACTGCCAGACGTAAGGGCCTCACGCGACCCCACTGCCAGACGTAAGGGCCTCACGCGACCCCACTGCCAGACGTAAGGGCCTCACGCGACCCCACTGCCAGACGTAAGGGCCTCACGCGACCCCACTGCCAGACGTAAGGGCCTCACGCGACCCCACTGCCAGACGTAAGGGCCTCACGCGACCCCACTGCCAGACGTAAGGGCCTCACGCGACCCCACTGCCAGACGTAAGGGCCTCACGCGACCCCACTGCCAGACGTAAGGGCCTCACGCGACCCCACTGCCAGACGTAAGGGCCTCACGCGACCCCACTGCCAGACGTAAGGGCCTCACGCGACCCCACTGCCAGACGTAAGGGCCTCACGCGACCCCACTGCCAGACGTAAGGGCCTCACGCGACCCCACTGCCAGACGTAAGGGCCTCACGCGACCCCACTGCCAGACGTAAGGGCCTCACGCGACCCCACTGCCAGACGTAAGGGCCTCACGCGACCCCACTGCCAGACGTAAGGGCCTCACGCGACCCCACTGCCAGACGTAAGGGCCTCACGCGACCCCACTGCCAGACGTAAGGGCCTCACGCGACCCCACTGCCAGACGTAAGGGCCTCACGCGACCCCACTGCCAGACGTAAGGGCCTCACGCGACCCCACTGCCAGACGTAAGGGCCTCACGCGACCCCACTGCCAGACGTAAGGGCCTCACGCGACCCCACTGCCAGACGTAAGGGCCTCACGCGACCCCACTGCCAGACGTAAGGGCCTCACGCGACCCCACTGCCAGACGTAAGGGCCTCACGCGACCCCACTGCCAGACGTAAGGGCCTCACGCGACCCCACTGCCAGACGTAAGGGCCTCACGCGACCCCACTGCCAGACGTAAGGGCCTCACGCGACCCCACTGCCAGACGTAAGGGCCTCACGCGACCCCACTGCCAGACGTAAGGGCCTCACGCGACCCCACTGCCAGACGTAAGGGCCTCACGCGACCCCACTGCCAGACGTAAGGGCCTCACGCGACCCCACTGCCAGACGTAAGGGCCTCACGCGACCCCACTGCCAGACGTAAGGGCCTCACGCGACCCCACTGCCAGACGTAAGGGCCTCACGCGACCCCACTGCCAGACGTAAGGGCCTCACGCGACCCCACTGCCAGACGTAAGGGCCTCACGCGACCCCACTGCCAGACGTAAGGGCCTCACGCGACCCCACTGCCAGACGTAAGGGCCTCACGCGACCCCACTGCCAGACGTAAGGGCCTCACGCGACCCCACTGCCAGACGTAAGGGCCTCACGCGACCCCACTGCCAGACGTAAGGGCCTCACGCGACCCCACTGCCAGACGTAAGGGCCTCACGCGACCCCACTGCCAGACGTAAGGGCCTCACGCGACCCCACTGCCAGACGTAAGGGCCTCACGCGACCCCACTGCCAGACGTAAGGGCCTCACGCGACCCCACTGCCAGACGTAAGGGCCTCACGCGACCCCACTGCCAGACGTAAGGGCCTCACGCGACCCCACTGCCAGACGTAAGGGCCTCACGCGACCCCACTGCCAGACGTAAGGGCCTCACGCGACCCCACTGCCAGACGTAAGGGCCTCACGCGACCCCACTGCCAGACGTAAGGGCCTCACGCGACCCCACTGCCAGACGTAAGGGCCTCACGCGACCCCACTGCCAGACGTAAGGGCCTCACGCGACCCCACTGCCAGACGTAAGGGCCTCACGCGACCCCACTGCCAGACGTAAGGGCCTCACGCGACCCCACTGCCAGACGTAAGGGCCTCACGCGACCCCACTGCCAGACGTAAGGGCCTCACGCGACCCCACTGCCAGACGTAAGGGCCTCACGCGACCCCACTGCCAGACGTAAGGGCCTCACGCGACCCCACTGCCAGACGTAAGGGCCTCACGCGACCCCACTGCCAGACGTAAGGGCCTCACGCGACCCCACTGCCAGACGTAAGGGCCTCACGCGACCCCACTGCCAGACGTAAGGGCCTCACGCGACCCCACTGCCAGACGTAAGGGCCTCACGCGACCCCACTGCCAGACGTAAGGGCCTCACGCGACCCCACTGCCAGACGTAAGGGCCTCACGCGACCCCACTGCCAGACGTAAGGGCCTCACGCGACCCCACTGCCAGACGTAAGGGCCTCACGCGACCCCACTGCCAGACGTAAGGGCCTCACGCGACCCCACTGCCAGACGTAAGGGCCTCACGCGACCCCACTGCCAGACGTAAGGGCCTCACGCGACCCCACTGCCAGACGTAAGGGCCTCACGCGACCCCACTGCCAGACGTAAGGGCCTCACGCGACCCCACTGCCAGACGTAAGGGCCTCACGCGACCCCACTGCCAGACGTAAGGGCCTCACGCGACCCCACTGCCAGACGTAAGGGCCTCACGCGACCCCACTGCCAGACGTAAGGGCCTCACGCGACCCCACTGCCAGACGTAAGGGCCTCACGCGACCCCACTGCCAGACGTAAGGGCCTCACGCGACCCCACTGCCAGACGTAAGGGCCTCACGCGACCCCACTGCCAGACGTAAGGGCCTCACGCGACCCCACTGCCAGACGTAAGGGCCTCACGCGACCCCACTGCCAGACGTAAGGGCCTCACGCGACCCCACTGCCAGACGTAAGGGCCTCACGCGACCCCACTGCCAGACGTAAGGGCCTCACGCGACCCCACTGCCAGACGTAAGGGCCTCACGCGACCCCACTGCCAGACGTAAGGGCCTCACGCGACCCCACTGCCAGACGTAAGGGCCTCACGCGACCCCACTGCCAGACGTAAGGGCCTCACGCGACCCCACTGCCAGACGTAAGGGCCTCACGCGACCCCACTGCCAGACGTAAGGGCCTCACGCGACCCCACTGCCAGACGTAAGGGCCTCACGCGACCCCACTGCCAGACGTAAGGGCCTCACGCGACCCCACTGCCAGACGTAAGGGCCTCACGCGACCCCACTGCCAGACGTAAGGGCCTCACGCGACCCCACTGCCAGACGTAAGGGCCTCACGCGACCCCACTGCCAGACGTAAGGGCCTCACGCGACCCCACTGCCAGACGTAAGGGCCTCACGCGACCCCACTGCCAGACGTAAGGGCCTCACGCGACCCCACTGCCAGACGTAAGGGCCTCACGCGACCCCACTGCCAGACGTAAGGGCCTCACGCGACCCCACTGCCAGACGTAAGGGCCTCACGCGACCCCACTGCCAGACGTAAGGGCCTCACGCGACCCCACTGCCAGACGTAAGGGCCTCACGCGACCCCACTGCCAGACGTAAGGGCCTCACGCGACCCCACTGCCAGACGTAAGGGCCTCACGCGACCCCACTGCCAGACGTAAGGGCCTCACGCGACCCCACTGCCAGACGTAAGGGCCTCACGCGACCCCACTGCCAGACGTAAGGGCCTCACGCGACCCCACTGCCAGACGTAAGGGCCTCACGCGACCCCACTGCCAGACGTAAGGGCCTCACGCGACCCCACTGCCAGACGTAAGGGCCTCACGCGACCCCACTGCCAGACGTAAGGGCCTCACGCGACCCCACTGCCAGACGTAAGGGCCTCACGCGACCCCACTGCCAGACGTAAGGGCCTCACGCGACCCCACTGCCAGACGTAAGGGCCTCACGCGACCCCACTGCCAGACGTAAGGGCCTCACGCGACCCCACTGCCAGACGTAAGGGCCTCACGCGACCCCACTGCCAGACGTAAGGGCCTCACGCGACCCCACTGCCAGACGTAAGGGCCTCACGCGACCCCACTGCCAGACGTAAGGGCCTCACGCGACCCCACTGCCAGACGTAAGGGCCTCACGCGACCCCACTGCCAGACGTAAGGGCCTCACGCGACCCCACTGCCAGACGTAAGGGCCTCACGCGACCCCACTGCCAGACGTAAGGGCCTCACGCGACCCCACTGCCAGACGTAAGGGCCTCACGCGACCCCACTGCCAGACGTAAGGGCCTCACGCGACCCCACTGCCAGACGTAAGGGCCTCACGCGACCCCACTGCCAGACGTAAGGGCCTCACGCGACCCCACTGCCAGACGTAAGGGCCTCACGCGACCCCACTGCCAGACGTAAGGGCCTCACGCGACCCCACTGCCAGACGTAAGGGCCTCACGCGACCCCACTGCCAGACGTAAGGGCCTCACGCGACCCCACTGCCAGACGTAAGGGCCTCACGCGACCCCACTGCCAGACGTAAGGGCCTCACGCGACCCCACTGCCAGACGTAAGGGCCTCACGCGACCCCACTGCCAGACGTAAGGGCCTCACGCGACCCCACTGCCAGACGTAAGGGCCTCACGCGACCCCACTGCCAGACGTAAGGGCCTCACGCGACCCCACTGCCAGACGTAAGGGCCTCACGCGACCCCACTGCCAGACGTAAGGGCCTCACGCGACCCCACTGCCAGACGTAAGGGCCTCACGCGACCCCACTGCCAGACGTAAGGGCCTCACGCGACCCCACTGCCAGACGTAAGGGCCTCACGCGACCCCACTGCCAGACGTAAGGGCCTCACGCGACCCCACTGCCAGACGTAAGGGCCTCACGCGACCCCACTGCCAGACGTAAGGGCCTCACGCGACCCCACTGCCAGACGTAAGGGCCTCACGCGACCCCACTGCCAGACGTAAGGGCCTCACGCGACCCCACTGCCAGACGTAAGGGCCTCACGCGACCCCACTGCCAGACGTAAGGGCCTCACGCGACCCCACTGCCAGACGTAAGGGCCTCACGCGACCCCACTGCCAGACGTAAGGGCCTCACGCGACCCCACTGCCAGACGTAAGGGCCTCACGCGACCCCACTGCCAGACGTAAGGGCCTCACGCGACCCCACTGCCAGACGTAAGGGCCTCACGCGACCCCACTGCCAGACGTAAGGGCCTCACGCGACCCCACTGCCAGACGTAAGGGCCTCACGCGACCCCACTGCCAGACGTAAGGGCCTCACGCGACCCCACTGCCAGACGTAAGGGCCTCACGCGACCCCACTGCCAGACGTAAGGGCCTCACGCGACCCCACTGCCAGACGTAAGGGCCTCACGCGACCCCACTGCCAGACGTAAGGGCCTCACGCGACCCCACTGCCAGACGTAAGGGCCTCACGCGACCCCACTGCCAGACGTAAGGGCCTCACGCGACCCCACTGCCAGACGTAAGGGCCTCACGCGACCCCACTGCCAGACGTAAGGGCCTCACGCGACCCCACTGCCAGACGTAAGGGCCTCACGCGACCCCACTGCCAGACGTAAGGGCCTCACGCGACCCCACTGCCAGACGTAAGGGCCTCACGCGACCCCACTGCCAGACGTAAGGGCCTCACGCGACCCCACTGCCAGACGTAAGGGCCTCACGCGACCCCACTGCCAGACGTAAGGGCCTCACGCGACCCCACTGCCAGACGTAAGGGCCTCACGCGACCCCACTGCCAGACGTAAGGGCCTCACGCGACCCCACTGCCAGACGTAAGGGCCTCACGCGACCCCACTGCCAGACGTAAGGGCCTCACGCGACCCCACTGCCAGACGTAAGGGCCTCACGCGACCCCACTGCCAGACGTAAGGGCCTCACGCGACCCCACTGCCAGACGTAAGGGCCTCACGCGACCCCACTGCCAGACGTAAGGGCCTCACGCGACCCCACTGCCAGACGTAAGGGCCTCACGCGACCCCACTGCCAGACGTAAGGGCCTCACGCGACCCCACTGCCAGACGTAAGGGCCTCACGCGACCCCACTGCCAGACGTAAGGGCCTCACGCGACCCCACTGCCAGACGTAAGGGCCTCACGCGACCCCACTGCCAGACGTAAGGGCCTCACGCGACCCCACTGCCAGACGTAAGGGCCTCACGCGACCCCACTGCCAGACGTAAGGGCCTCACGCGACCCCACTGCCAGACGTAAGGGCCTCACGCGACCCCACTGCCAGACGTAAGGGCCTCACGCGACCCCACTGCCAGACGTAAGGGCCTCACGCGACCCCACTGCCAGACGTAAGGGCCTCACGCGACCCCACTGCCAGACGTAAGGGCCTCACGCGACCCCACTGCCAGACGTAAGGGCCTCACGCGACCCCACTGCCAGACGTAAGGGCCTCACGCGACCCCACTGCCAGACGTAAGGGCCTCACGCGACCCCACTGCCAGACGTAAGGGCCTCACGCGACCCCACTGCCAGACGTAAGGGCCTCACGCGACCCCACTGCCAGACGTAAGGGCCTCACGCGACCCCACTGCCAGACGTAAGGGCCTCACGCGACCCCACTGCCAGACGTAAGGGCCTCACGCGACCCCACTGCCAGACGTAAGGGCCTCACGCGACCCCACTGCCAGACGTAAGGGCCTCACGCGACCCCACTGCCAGACGTAAGGGCCTCACGCGACCCCACTGCCAGACGTAAGGGCCTCACGCGACCCCACTGCCAGACGTAAGGGCCTCACGCGACCCCACTGCCAGACGTAAGGGCCTCACGCGACCCCACTGCCAGACGTAAGGGCCTCACGCGACCCCACTGCCAGACGTAAGGGCCTCACGCGACCCCACTGCCAGACGTAAGGGCCTCACGCGACCCCACTGCCAGACGTAAGGGCCTCACGCGACCCCACTGCCAGACGTAAGGGCCTCACGCGACCCCACTGCCAGACGTAAGGGCCTCACGCGACCCCACTGCCAGACGTAAGGGCCTCACGCGACCCCACTGCCAGACGTAAGGGCCTCACGCGACCCCACTGCCAGACGTAAGGGCCTCACGCGACCCCACTGCCAGACGTAAGGGCCTCACGCGACCCCACTGCCAGACGTAAGGGCCTCACGCGACCCCACTGCCAGACGTAAGGGCCTCACGCGACCCCACTGCCAGACGTAAGGGCCTCACGCGACCCCACTGCCAGACGTAAGGGCCTCACGCGACCCCACTGCCAGACGTAAGGGCCTCACGCGACCCCACTGCCAGACGTAAGGGCCTCACGCGACCCCACTGCCAGACGTAAGGGCCTCACGCGACCCCACTGCCAGACGTAAGGGCCTCACGCGACCCCACTGCCAGACGTAAGGGCCTCACGCGACCCCACTGCCAGACGTAAGGGCCTCACGCGACCCCACTGCCAGACGTAAGGGCCTCACGCGACCCCACTGCCAGACGTAAGGGCCTCACGCGACCCCACTGCCAGACGTAAGGGCCTCACGCGACCCCACTGCCAGACGTAAGGGCCTCACGCGACCCCACTGCCAGACGTAAGGGCCTCACGCGACCCCACTGCCAGACGTAAGGGCCTCACGCGACCCCACTGCCAGACGTAAGGGCCTCACGCGACCCCACTGCCAGACGTAAGGGCCTCACGCGACCCCACTGCCAGACGTAAGGGCCTCACGCGACCCCACTGCCAGACGTAAGGGCCTCACAGCGACCCCACTGCCAGACGTAAGGGCCTCACGCGACCCCACTGCCAGACGTAAGGGCCTCACGCGACCCCACTGCCAGACGTAAGGGCCTCACGCGACCCCACTGCCAGACGTAAGGGCCTCACGCGACCCCACTGCCGGACGTAAGGGCCTCACGCGACCCCACTGCCAGACGTAAGGCCTCACGCGACCCCACTGCCAGACGTAAGGCCTCACGCGACCCCACTGCCAGACGTAAGGGCCTCACGCGACCCCACTGCCAGACGTAAGGGCCTCACGCGACCCCACAGCCAGACGTAAGGGCCTC
>NW_026961868.1:0-21000 GCF_036172605.1 Pelobates fuscus | reverse complement strand
CAGGCTATCCAGTCTGGGTATATCTATACATCAGGTTATCCAGTCTGGGTATATCTATACATCAGGCTACCCAGTCTGGGTATATCTATACATCAGGCTATCCAGTCTGGGTATATCTATACATCAGGTTATCCAGTCTGGGTATATCTATACATCAGGCTACCCAGTCTGGGTATATCTATACATCAGGCTATCCAGTCTGGGTATATCTATACATCAGGCTATCCAGTCTGGGTATATCTATACATCAGGTTATCCAGTCTGGGTATATCTATACATCAGGTTATCCAGTCTGGGTATATCTATACATCAGGTTATCCAGTCTGGGTATATCTATACATCAGGCTATCCAGTCTGGGTATATCTATACATCAGGTTATCCAGTCTGGGTATATCTATACATCAGGTTATCCAGTCTGGGTATATCTATACATCAGGCTATCCAGTCTGGGTATATCTATACATCAGGCTATCCAGTCTGGGTATATCTATACATCAGGTTATCCAGTCTGGGTATATCTATACATCAGGCTATCCAGTCTGGGTATATCTATACATCAGGTTATCCAGTCTGGGTATATCTATACATCAGGCTTATCCAGTCTGGGTATATCTATACATCAGGCTATCCAGTCTGGGTATATCTATACATCAGGTTATCCAGTCTGGGTATATCTATACATCAGGTTATCCAGTCTGGGTATATCTATACATCAGGCTATCCAGTCTGGGTATATCTATACATCAGGTTATCCAGTCTGGGTATATCTATACATCAGGCTATCCAGTCTGGGTATATCTATACATCAGGCTATCCAGTCTGGGTATATCTATACATCAGGTTATCCAGTCTGGGTATATCTATACATCAGGTTATCCAGTCTGGGTATATCTATACATCAGGTTATCCAGTCTGGGTATATCTATACATCAGATTATCCAGTCTGGGTATATCTATACATCAGGCTACCCAGTCTGGGTATATCTATACATCGGGTTATCCAGTCTGGGTATATCTATACATCAGGCTATCCAGTCTGGGTATATCTATACATCAGGTTATCCAGTCTGGGTATATCTATACATCAGGTTATCCAGTCTGGGTATATCTATACATCAGGTTATCCAGTCTGGGTATATCTATACATCAGGCTACCCAGTCTGGGTATATCTATACATCGGGTTATCCAGTCTGGGTATATCTATACATCAGGCTATCCAGTCTGGGTATATCTATACATCAGGCTATCCAGTCTGGGTATATCTATACATCAGGCTATCCAGTCTGGGTATATCTATACATCAGGTTATCCAGTCTGGGTATATCTATACATCAGGTTATCCAGTCTGGGTATATCTATACATCAGGTTATCCAGTCTGGGTATATCTATACATCAGGCTATCCAGTCTGGGTATATGTATACATCAGGTTATCCAGTCTGGGTATATCTATACATCAGGTTATCCAGTCTGGGTATATCTATACATCAGGTTATCCAGTCTGGGTATATCTATACATCAGTCTATCCAGTCTGGGTATATCTATACATCAGGTTATCCAGTCTGGGTATATCTATACATCAGGTTATCCAGTCTGGGTATATCTATACATCAGGCTATCCAGTCTGGGTATATCTATACATCAGGTTATCCAGTCTGGGTATATCTATACATCAGGCTATCCAGTCTGGGTATATCTATACATCAGGTTATCCAGTCTGGGTATATCTATACATCAGGTTATCCAGTCTGGGTATATCTATACATCAGGTTATCCAGTCTGGGTATATCTATACATCAGTCTATCCAGTCTGGGTATATCTATACATCAGGTTTTCCAGTCTGGGTATATCTATACATCAGGCTATCCAGTCTGGGTATATCTATATATCAGGTTATCCAGTCTGGGTATATCTATACATCAGGTTATCCAGTCTGGGTATATCTATACATCAGGCTATCCAGTCTGGGTATATCTATACATCAGGTTATCCAGTCTGGGTATATCTATACATCAGGTTATCCAGTCTGGGTATATCTATACATCAGGTTATCCAGTCTGGGTATATCTATACATCAGGCTATCCAGTCTGGGTATATCTATACATCAGGCTATCCAGTCTGGGTATATCTATACATCAGGTTATCCAGTCTGGGTATATCTATACATCAGTCTATCCAGTCTGGGTATATCTATACATCAGGCTATCCAGTCTGGGTATATCTATACATCAGGTTATCCAGTCTGGGTATATCTATACATCAGGTTATCCAGTCTGGGTATATCTATACATCAGGCTATCCAGTCTGGGTATATCTATACATCAGGTTATCCAGTCTGGGTATATCTATACATCAGTCTATCCAGTCTGGGTATATCTATACATCAGGTTATCCAGTCTGGGTATATCTATACATCAGGTTATCCAGTCTGGGTATATCTATACATCAGGCTATCCAGTCTGGGTATATCTATACATCAGGTTATCCAGTCTGGGTATATCTATACATCAGGTTATCCAGTCTGGGTATATCTATACATCAGGCTATCCAGTCTGGGTATATCTATACATCAGGCTATCCAGTCTGGGTATATCTATACATCAGGTTATCCAGTCTGGGTATATCTATACATCAGGTTACCCAGTCTGGGTATATCTATACATCAGGTTATCCAGTCTGGGTATATCTATACATCAGGTTATCCAGTCTGGGTATATCTATACATCAGGTTATCCAGTCTGGGTATATCTATACATCAGGTTATCCAGTCTGGGTATATCTATACATCAGGTTATCCAGTCTGGGTATATCTATACATCAGGTTATCCAGTCTGGGTATATCTATACATCAGGTTATCCAGTCTGGGTATATCTATACATCAGGTTATCCAGTCTGGGTATATCTATACATCAGGTTATCCAGTCTGGGTATATCTATACATCAGGCTATCCAGTCTGGGTATATCTATACATCAGGCTATCCAGTCTGGGTATATCTATACATCAGGTTATCCAGTCTGGGTATATCTATACATCAGGTTATCCAGTCTGGGTATATCTATACATCAGGCTATCCAGTCTGGGTATATCTATACATCAGGCTATCCAGTCTGGGTATATCTATACATCAGGCTACCCAGTCTGGGTATATCTATACATCAGGCTATCCAGTCTGGGTATATCTATACATCAGGCTATCCAGTCTGGGTATATCTATACATCAGGCTATCCAGTCTGGGTATATCTATACATCAGGCTATCCAGTCTGGGTATATCTATACATCAGGTTATCCAGTCTGGGTATATCTATACATCAGTCTATCCAGTCTGGGTATATCTATACATCAGGTTTTCCAGTCTGGGTATATCTATACATCAGGCTATCCAGTCTGGGTATATCTATACATCAGGCTATCCAGTCTGGGTATATCTATACATCAGGTTATCCAGTCTGGGTATATCTATACATCAGGTTATCCAGTCTGGGTATATCTATACATCAGTCTATCCAGTCTGGGTATATCTATACATCAGGTTATCCAGTCTGGGTATATCTATACATCAGTCTATCCAGTCTGGGTATATCTATACATCAGGTTATCCAGTCTGGGTATATCTATACATCAGGTTATCCAGTCTGGGTATATCTATACATCAGGTTATCCAGTCTGGGTATATCTATACATCAGGTTATCCAGTCTGGGTATATCTATACATCAGGTTATCCAGTCTGGGTATATCTATACATCAGGTTATCCAGTCTGGGTATATCTATACATCAGGCTATCCAGTCTGGGTATATCTATACATCAGGCTATCCAGTCTGGGTATATCTATACATCAGGCTATCCAGTCTGAGTATATCTATACATCAGGTTATCCAGTCTGGGTATATCTATACATCGGGTTATCCAGTCTGGGTATATCTATACATCAGGTTATCCAGTCTGGGTATATCTATACATCAGGCTATCCAGTCTGGGTATATCTATACATCAGGTTATCCAGTCTGGGTATATCTATACATCAGGTTATCCAGTCTGGGTATATCTATACATCAGGCTATCCAGTCTGGGTATATCTATACATCAGGCTATCCAGTCTGGGTATATCTATACATCAGGCTATCCAGTCTGGGTATATCTATACATCAGGTTATCCAGTCTGGGTATATCTATACATCAGGCTATCCAGTCTGGGTATATCTATACATCAGGCTACCCAGTCTGGGTATATCTATACATCAGTCTATCCAGTCTGGGTATATCTATACATCAGGTTATCCAGTCTGGGTATATCTATACATCAGGCTATCCAGTCTGGGTATATCTATACATCGGGTTATCCAGTCTGGGTATATCTATACATCGGGTTATCCAGTCTGGGTATATCTATACATCAGGCTATCCAGTCTGGGTATATCTATACATCAGGCTATCCAGTCTGGGTATATCTATACATCAGTCTATCCAGTCTGGGTATATCTATACATCAGGTTATCCAGTCTGGGTATATCTATACATCAGGCTATCCAGTCTGGGTATATCTATACATCAGGCTACCCAGTCTGGGTATATCTATACATCAGTCTATCCAGTCTGGGTATATCTATACATCAGGTTATCCAGTCTGGGTATATCTATACATCGGGTTATCCAGTCTGGGTATATCTATACATCAGGCTATCCAGTCTGGGTATATCTATACATCAGGCTATCCAGTCTGGGTATATCTATACATCAGTCTATCCAGTCTGGGTATATCTATACATCAGGCTACCCAGTCTGGGTATATCTATACATCAGGCTATCCAGTCTGAGTATATCTATACATCAGGTTATCCAGTCTGGGTATATCTATACATCGGGTTATCCAGTCTGGGTATATCTATACATCAGGTTATCCAGTCTGGGTATATCTATACATCAGGTTATCCAGTCTGGGTATATCTATACATCAGGTTATCCAGTCTGGGTATATCTATACATCAGGCTATCCAGTCTGGGTATATCTATACATCAGATTATCCAGTCTGGGTATATCTATACATCAGGTTATGCAGTCTGGGTATATCTATACATCAGGTTATCCAGTCTGGGTATATCTATACATCAGGTTATCCAGTCTGGGTATATCTATACATCGGGTTATCCAGTCTGGGTATATCTATACATCAGGCTACCCAGTCTGGGTATATATATACATCAGGTTATCCAGTCTGGGTATATCTATACATCAGGTTATCCAGTCTGGGTATATCTATACATCAGGCTATCCAGTCT
The DNA here is from genome assembly GCF_036172605.1 of Pelobates fuscus. Classification (NCBI taxonomy): domain Eukaryota; kingdom Metazoa; phylum Chordata; class Amphibia; order Anura; family Pelobatidae; genus Pelobates; species Pelobates fuscus. The sequence goes on along the minus strand of NW_026961868.1, from coordinate 15,714 downwards.
GGGTATATCTATACATCAGGTTATCCAGTCTGGGTATATCTATACATCAGGTTATCCAGTCTGGGTATATCTATACATCAGGTTATCCAGTCTGGGTATATCTATACATCAGGTTATCCAGTCTGGGTATATCTATACATCAGGCTATCCAGTCTGGGTATATCTATACATCAGGTTATCCAGTCTGGGTATATCTATACATCAGGCTATCCAGTCTGGGTATATCTATACATCAGGTTATCCAGTCTGGGTATATCTATACATCAGGTTATCCAGTCTGGGTATATCTATACATCAGGCTATCCAGTCTGGGTATATCTATACATCAGGCTATCCAGTCTGGGTATATCTATACATCAGGTTATCCAGTCTGGGTATATCTATACATCAGGCTATCCAGTCTGGGTATATCTATACATCAGGCTATCCAGTCTGGGTATATCTATACATCAGGTTATCCAGTCTGGGTATATCTATACATCAGGTTATCCAGTCTGGGTATATCTATACATCAGGCTATCCAGTCTGGGTATATCTATACATCAGGTTATCCAGTCTGGGTATATCTATACATCAGGTTATCCAGTCTGGGTATATCTATACATCAGGTTATCCAGTCTGGGTATATCTATACATCAGGCTATCCAGTCTGGGTATATCTATACATCAGTCTATCCAGTCTGGGTATATCTATACATCAGGCTATCCAGTCTGGGTATATCTATACATCGGGTTATCCAGTCTGGGTATATCTATACATCAGGCTACCCAGTCTGGGTATATCTATACATCAGGTTATCCAGTCTGGGTATATCTATACATCAGGCTATCCAGTCTGGGTATATCTATACATCAGGCTATCCAGTCTGGGTATATCTATACATCAGGTTATCCAGTCTGGGTATATCTATACATCAGGTTATCCAGTCTGGGTATATCTATACATCAGGCTATCCAGTCTGGGTATATCTATACATCAGGTTATCCAGTCTGGGTATATCTATACATCAGGCTATCCAGTCTGGGTATATCTATACATCAGGCTATCCAGTCTGGGTATATCTATACATCAGGTTATCCAGTCTGGGTATATCTATACATCAGGTTATCCAGTCTGGGTATATCTATACATCAGGCTATCCAGTCTGGGTATATCTATACATCAGGTTATCCAGTCTGGGTATATCTATACATCAGGTTATCCAGTCTGGGTATATCTATACATCAGGCTATCCAGTCTGGGTATATCTATACATCAGTCTATCCAGTCTGGGTATATCTATACATCAGGCTATCCAGTCTGGGTATATCTATACATCGGGTTATCCAGTCTGGGTATATCTATACATCAGGCTACCCAGTCTGGGTATATCTATACATCAGGTTATCCAGTCTGGGTATATCTATACATCAGGCTATCCAGTCTGGGTATATCTATACATCAGGCTATCCAGTCTGGGTATATCTATACATCAGGTTATCCAGTCTGGGTATATCTATACATCAGGTTATCCAGTCTGGGTATATCTATACATCAGGCTATCCAGTCTGGGTATATCTATACATCAGTCTATCCAGTCTGGGTATATCTATACATCAGGTTATCCAGTCTGGGTATATCTATACATCGGGTTATCCAGTCTGGGTATATCTATACATCAGGTTATCCAGTCTGGGTATATCTATACATCAGGCTATCCAGTCTGGGTATATCTATACATCAGGTTATCCAGTCTGGGTATATCTATACATCAGGTTATCCAGTCTGGGTATATCTATACATCGGGTTATCCAGTCTGGGTATATCTATACATCAGGCTATCCAGTCTGGGTATATCTATACATCAGGCTATCCAGTCTGGGTATATCTATACATCAGGCTACCCAGTCTGGGTATATCTATACATCAGGCTACCCAGTCTGGGTATATCTATACATCAGGTTATCCAGTCTGGGTATATCTATACATCAGGCTATCCAGTCTGGGTATATCTATACATCAGGCTACCCAGTCTGGGTATATCTATACATCGGGTTATCCAGTCTGGGTATATCTATACATCAGGCTATCCAGTCTGGGTATATCTATACATCAGGCTATCCAGTCTGGGTATATCTATACATCAGGCTATCCAGTCTGGGTATATCTATACATCGGGTTATCCAGTCTGGGTATATCTATACATCAGGTTATCCAGTCTGGGTATATCTATACATCGGGTTATCCAGTCTGGGTATATCTATACATCAGTCTATCCAGTCTGGGTATATCTATACATCAGGCTATCCAGTCTGGGTATATCTATACATCAGGTTATCCAGTCTGGGTATATCTATACATCAGGTTATCCAGTCTGGGTATATCTACACATCAGGTTATCCAGTCTGGGTATATCTATACATCAGGCTATCCAGTCTGGGTATATCTATACATCAGGTTATCCAGTCTGGGTATATCTACACATCAGGTTATCCAGTCTGGGTATATCTATACATCAGGCTATCCAGTCTGGGTATATCTATACATCAGGCTATCCAGTCTGGGTATATATACACATCAGGTTATCCAGTCTGGGTATATCTATACATCAGGCTATCCAGTCTGGGTATATATACACATCAGGTTATCCAGTCTGGGTATATCTATACATCAGGTTATCCAGTCTGGGTATATCTATACATCAGGTTATCCAGTCTGGGTATATCTATACATCAGTCTATCCAGTCTGGGTATATCTATACATCAGGTTATCCAGTCTGGGTATATCTATACATCAGGTTATCCAGTCTGGGTATATCTATACATCAGGTTATCCAGTCTGGGTATATCTATACATCAGGTTATCCAGTCTGGGTATATCTATACATCAGGTTATCCAGTCTGGGTATATCTATACATCAGGTTATCCAGTCTGGGTATATCTATACATCAGGCTATCCAGTCTGGGTATATCTATACATCAGGTTATCCAGTCTGGGTATATCTATACATCAGGTTATGCAGTCTGGGTATATCTATACATCAGGCTATCCAGTCTGGGTATATCTATACATCAGGCTACCCAGTCTGGGTATATCTATACATCAGGTTATCCAGTCTGGGTATATCTATACATCAGTCTATCCAGTCTGGGTATATCTATACATCAGGTTATCCAGTCTGGGTATATATATACATCAGGTTATCCAGTCTGGGTATATCTATACATCAGGTTATCCAGTCTGGGTATATCTATACATCAGGTTATCCAGTCTGGGTATATCTATACATCAGGTTATCCAGTCTGGGTATATCTATACATCAGGCTATCCAGTCTGGGTATATCTATACATCAGGTTATCCAGTCTGGGTATATCTATACATCAGGCTATCCAGTCTGGGTATATATATACATCAGGCTATCCAGTCTGGGTATATCTATACATCAGTCTATCCAGTCTGGGTATATCTATACATCAGGCTATCCAGTCTGGGTATATCTATACATCAGGTTATCCAGTCTGGGTATATCTATACATCAGGTTATCCAGTCTGGGTATATCTATACATCAGGTTATCCAGTCTGGGTATATCTATACATCAGGCTATCCAGTCTGGGTATATCTATACATCAGGCTATCCAGTCTGGGTATATCTATACATCAGGTTATCCAGTCTGGGTATATCTATACATCAGGTTATCCAGTCTGGGTATATCTATACATCAGGCTATCCAGTCTGGGTATATCTATACATCAGGCTATCCAGTCTGGGTATATCTATACATCAGTCTATCCAGTCTGGGTATATCTATACATCAGGCTATCCAGTCTGGGTATATCTATACATCAGGTTATCCAGTCTGGGTATATCTATACATCAGGCTATCCAGTCTGGGTATATCTATACATCAGGTTATCCAGTCTGGGTATATCTATACATCAGGTTATCCAGTCTGGGTATATCTATACATCAGGTTATCCAGTCTGGGTATATCTATACATCAGGCTATCCAGTCTGGGTATATCTATACATCAGGCTATCCAGTCTGGGTATATCTATACATCAGTCTATCCAGTCTGGGTATATCTATACATCAGGCTATCCAGTCTGGGTATATCTATACATCAGGTTATCCAGTCTGGGTATATCTATACATCAGGCTATCCAGTCTGGGTATATCTATACATCAGGTTATCCAGTCTGGGTATATCTATACATCAGGCTATCCAGTCTGGGTATATCTATACATCAGGTTATCCAGTCTGGGTATATCTATACATCAGGCTATCCAGTCTGGGTATATCTATACATCAGGCTATCCAGTCTGGGTATATCTATACATCAGTCTATCCAGTCTGGGTATATCTATACATCAGGCTATCCAGTCTGGGTATATCTATACATCAGGTTATCCAGTCTGGGTATATCTATACATCAGGCTATCCAGTCTGGGTATATCTATACATCAGGTTATCCAGTCTGGGTATATCTATACATCAGGTTATCCAGTCTGGGTATATCTATACATCAGGTTATCCAGTCTGGGTATATCTATACATCAGGCTATCCAGTCTGGGTATATCTATACATCAGGCTATCCAGTCTGGGTATATCTATACATCAGTCTATCCAGTCTGGGTATATCTATACATCAGGCTATCCAGTCTGGGTATATCTATACATCAGGTTATCCAGTCTGGGTATATCTATACATCAGGCTATCCAGTCTGGGTATATCTATACATCGGGTTATCCAGTCTGGGTATATCTATACATCAGGTTATCCAGTCTGGGTATATCTATACATCAGGTTATCCAGTCTGGGTATATCTATACATCAGGTTATCCAGTCTGGGTATATCTATACATCAGGTTATCCAGTCTGGGTATATCTATACATCAGGCTATCCAGTCTGGGTATATCTATACATCAGGCTATCCAGTCTGGGTATATCTATACATCATGCTATCCAGTCTGGGTATATCTATACATCAGGTTATCCAGTCTGGGTATATCTATACATCAGGCTATCCAGTCTGGGTATATCTATACATCAGGCTATCCAGTCTGGGTATATCTATACATCAGGTTATCCAGTCTGGGTATATCTATACATCAGGCTATCCAGTCTGGGTATATCTATACATCAGGCTATCCAGTCTGGGTATATCTATACATCAGGCTATCCAGTCTGGGTATATCTATACATCAGGCTATCCAGTCTGGGTATATCTATACATCAGGCTATCCAGTCTGGGTATATCTATACATCAGGTTATCCAGTCTGGGTATATCTATACATCAGGTTATCCAGTCTGGGTATATCTATACATCAGGTTATCCAGTCTGGGTATATCTATACATCAGGCTATCCAGTCTGGGTATATCTATACATCAGGCTATCCAGTCTGGGTATATCTATACATCAGGTTATCCAGTCTGGGTATATCTATACATCAGGTTATCCAGTCTGGGTATATCTATACATCAGGTTATCCAGTCTGGGTATATCTATACATCAGGTTATCCAGTCTGGGTATATCTATACATCAGGCTATCCAGTCTGGGTATATCTATACATCAGGCTATCCAGTCTGGGTATATCTATACATCAGGTTATCCAGTCTGGGTATATCTATACATCAGGTTATCCAGTCTGGGTATATCTATACATCAGGCTATCCAGTCTGGGTATATCTATACATCAGGTTATCCAGTCTGGGTATATCTATACATCAGGTTATCCAGTCTGGGTATATCTATACATCAGTCTATCCAGTCTGGGTATATCTATACATCAGGTTATCCAGTCTGGGTATATCTATACATCAGGTTATCCAGTCTGGGTATATCTATACATCAGGCTATCCAGTCTGGGTATATCTATACATCAGGCTATCCAGTCTGGGTATATCTATACATCGGGTTATCCAGTATGGGTATATCTATACATCAGGTTATCCAGTCTGGGTATATCTATACATCAGGCTATCCAGTCTGGGTATATCTATACATCAGGCTATCCAGTCTGGGTATATCTATACATCAGGTTATGCAGTCTGGGTATATCTATACATCAGGTTATCCAGTCTGGGTATATCTATACATCGGGTTATCCAGTCTGGGTATATCTATACATCAGGCTACCCAGTCTGGGTATATCTATACATCAGGTTATCCAGTCTGGGTATATCTATACATCGGGTTATCCAGTATGGGTATATCTATACATCGGGTTATCCAGTATGGGTATATCTATACATCAGGTTATCCAGTCTGGGTATATCTATACATCGGGTTATCCAGTCTGGGTATATCTATACATCAGGCTACCCAGTCTGGGTATATCTATACATCAGGCTATCCAGTCTGGGTATATCTATACATCAGGTTATCCAGTCTGGGTATATCTATACATCAGGCTACCCAGTCTGGGTATATCTATACATCAGGTTATCCAGTCTGGGTATATCTATACATCGGGTTATCCAGTATGGGTATATCTATACATCAGGCTATCCAGTCTGAGTATATCTATACATCAGGTTATCCAGTCTGGGTATATCTATACATCAGGCTATCCAGTCTGAGTATATCTATACATCAGGTTATCCAGTCTGGGTATATCTATACATCAGGTTATCCAGTCTGGGTATATCTATACATCAGGTTATCCAGTCTGGGTATATCTATACATCAGGTTATCCAGTCTGGGTATATCTATACATCAGGCTATCCAGTCTGGGTATATCTATACATCGGGTTATCCAGTCTGGGTATATCTATACATCAGGTTATCCAGTCTGGGTATATCTATACATCAGGTTATCCAGTCTGGGTATATCTATACATCAGGTTATCCAGTCTGGGTATATCTATACATCAGGTTATCCAGTCTGGGTATATCTATACATCAGTCTATCCAGTCTGGGTATATCTATACATCAGGTTATCCAGTCTGGGTATATCTATACATCAGGTTATCCAGTCTGGGTATATCTATACATCAGTCTATCCAGTCTGGGTATATCTATACATCAGGTTATCCAGTCTGGGTATATCTATACATCAGGTTATCCAGTCTGGGTATATCTATACATCAGGCTATCCAGTCTGGGTATATCTATACATCAGTCTATCCAGTCTGGGTATATCTATACATCAGGTTATCCAGTCTGGGTATATCTATACATCAGGTTATCCAGTCTGGGTATATCTATACATCAGGTTATCCAGTCTGGGTATATCTATACATCAGGTTATCCAGTCTGGGTATATCTATACATCAGGTTATCCAGTCTGGGTATATCTATACATCAGGTTATCCAGTCTGGGTATATCTATACATCAGGTTATCCAGTCTGGGTATATCTATACATCAGGTTATCCAGTCTGGGTATATCTATACATCAGGCTATCCAGTCTGGGTATATCTATACATCAGTCTATCCAGTCTGGGTATATCTATACATCAGGTTATCCAGTCTGGGTATATCTATACATCAGGTTATCCAGTCTGGGTATATCTATACATCAGGTTATCCAGTCTGGGTATATCTATACATCGGGTTATCCAGTCTGGGTATATCTATACATCAGGTTATCCAGTCTGGGTATATCTATACATCAGGCTATCCAGTCTGGGTATATCTATACATCAGGCTATCCAGTCTGGGTATATCTATACATCAGGTTATCCAGTCTGGGTATATCTATACATCAGGTTATCCAGTCTGGGTATATCTATACATCAGGTTATCCAGTCTGGGTATATCTATACATCAGGTTATCCAGTCTGGGTATATCTATACATCAGGTTATCCAGTCTGGGTATATCTATACATCAGGTTATCCAGTCTGGGTATATCTATACATCAGGTTATCCAGTCTGGGTATATCTATACATCAGGTTATCCAGTCTGGGTATATCTATACATCAGGTTATCCAGTCTGGGTATATCTATACATCAGGCTATCCAGTCTGGGTATATCTATACATCAGGCTATCCAGTCTGGGTATATCTATACATCAGGTTATCCAGTCTGGGTATATCTATACATCAGGCTATCCAGTCTGGGTATATCTATACATCAGGTTATCCAGTCTGGGTATATCTATACATCGGGTTATCCAGTCTGGGTATATCTATACATCAGGCTACCCAGTCTGGGTATATCTATACATCAGGTTATCCAGTCTGGGTATATCTATACATCAGGCTATCCAGTCTGGGTATATCTATACATCAGGTTATCCAGTCTGGGTATATCTATACATCGGGTTATCCAGTCTGGGTATATCTATACATCAGGTTATCCAGTCTGGGTATATCTATACATCGGGTTATCCAGTCTGGGTATATCTATATATCAGGTTATCCAGTCTGGGTATATCTATACATCAGGCTATCCAGTCTGGGTATATCTATACATCAGGTTATCCAGTCTGGGTATATCTATACATCAGGTTATCCAGTCTGGGTATATCTATACATCAGGTTATCCAGTCTGGGTATATCTATACATCAGGTTATCCAGTCTGGGTATATCTATACATCAGGTTATCCAGTCTGGGTATATCTATACATCAGGCTATCCAGTCTGGGTATATCTATACATCAGGCTATCCAGTCTGGGTATATCTATACATCAGGCTATCCAGTCTGGGTATATCTATACATCAGGTTATCCAGTCTGGGTATATCTATACATCAGGCTATCCAGTCTGGGTATATCTATACATCGGGTTATCCAGTCTGGGTATATCTATACATCAGGCTATCCAGTCTGGGTATATCTATACATCAGGCTATCCAGTCTGGGTATATCTATACATCAGGCTATCCAGTCTGGGTATATCTATACATCAGGTTATCCAGTCTGGGTATATCTATACATCGGGTTATCCAGTCTGGGTATATCTATACATCAGGCTATCCAGTCTGGGTATATCTATACATCAGGTTATCCAGTCTGGGTATATCTATACATCAGGCTATCCAGTCTGGGTATATCTATACATCAGGTTATCCAGTCTGGGTATATCTATACATCAGGTTATCCAGTCTGGGTATATCTATACATCAGGTTATCCAGTCTGGGTATATCTATACATCAGGTTATCCAGTCTGGGTATATCTATACATCAGGTTATCCAGTCTGGGTATATCTATACATCAGGTTATCCAGTCTGGGTATATCTATACATCAGGTTATCCAGTCTGGGTATATCTATACATCAGGCTATCCAGTCTGGGTATATCTATACATCAGGTTATCCAGTCTGGGTATATCTATACATCAGGTTATCCAGTCTGGGTATATCTATACATCAGGTTATCCAGTCTGGGTATATCTATACATCAGGTTATCCAGTCTGGGTATATCTATACATCAGGTTATCCAGTCTGGGTATATCTATACATCAGGTTATCCAGTCTGGGTATATCTATACATCAGGCTATCCAGTCTGGGTATATCTATACATCAGGTTATCCAGTCTGGGTATATCTATACATCAGGTTATCCAGTCTGGGTATATCTATACATCGGGCTATCCAGTCTGGGTATATCTATACATCAGGCTATCCAGTCTGGGTATATCTATACATCGGGTTATCCAGTCTGGGTATATCTATACATCAGGTTATCCAGTCTGGGTATATCTATACATCAGGTTATCCAGTCTGGGTATATCTATACATCGGGCTATCCAGTCTGGGTATATCTATACATCAGGCTATCCAGTCTGGGTATATCTATACATCGGGCTATCCAGTCTGGGTATATCTATACATCGGGTTATCCAGTCTGGGTATATCTATACATCAGGTTATCCAGTCTGGGTATATCTATACATCAGGTTATCCAGTCTGGGTATATCTATACATCAGGTTATCCAGTCTGGGTATATCTATACATCAGGCTATCCAGTCTGGGTATATCTATACATCAGGTTATCCAGTCTGGGTATATCTATACATCAGGTTATCCAGTCTGGGTATATCTATACATCAGGTTATCCAGTCTGGGTATATCTATACATCAGGCTATCCAGTCTGGGTATATCTATACATCAGGTTATCCAGTCTGGGTATATCTATACATCAGGCTATCCAGTCTGGGTATATCTATACATCGGGTTATCCAGTCTGGGTATATCTATACATCAGGTTATCCAGTCTGGGTATATCTATACATCAGGTTATCCAGTCTGGGTATATATATACATCAGGTTATCCAGTCTGGGTATATCTATACATCAGGCTATCCAGTCTGGGTATATCTATACATGAGGCTATCCAGTCTGGGTATATCTATACATCAGGTTATCCAGTCTGGGTATATCTATACATCAGGTTATCCAGTCTGGGTATATCTATACATCAGGTTATCCAGTCTGGGTATATCTATACATCAGGCTATCCAGTCTGGGTATATCTATACATCGGGTTACCCAGTCTGGGTATATCTATACATCAGGCTATCCAGTCTGGGTATATCTATACATCAGGTTATCCAGTCTGGGTATATCTATACATCAGGTTATCCAGTCTGGGTATATCTATACATCAGGTTATCCAGTCTGGGTATATCTATACATCAGGTTATCCAGTCTGGGTATATCTATACATCAGGTTATCCAGTCTGGGTATATCTATACATCAGGCTATCCAGTCTGGGTATATCTATACATCAGGTTATCCAGTCTGGGTATATCTATACATCAGGTTATCCAGTCTGGGTATATCTATACATCAGGTTATCCAGTCTGGGTATATCTATACATCAGGCTATCCAGTCTGGGTATATCTATACATCAGGTTATCCAGTCTGGGTATATCTATACATCAGGTTATCCAGTCTGGGTATATCTATACATCAGGTTATCCAGTCTGGGTATATCTATACATCAGGTTATCCAGTCTGGGTATATCTATACATCAGGCTATCCAGTCTGGGTATATCTATACATCAGGTTATCCAGTCTGGGTATATCTATACATCAGGTTATCCAGTCTGGGTATATCTATACATCAGGTTATCCAGTCTGGGTATATCTATACATCAGGCTATCCAGTCTGGGTATATCTATACATCAGGCTATCCAGTCTGGGTATATCTATACATCAGGCTATCCAGTCTGGGTATATCTATACATCAGGTTATCCAGTCTGGGTATATCTATACATCGGGTTATCCAGTCTGGGTATATCTATACATCAGGTTATCCAGTCTGGGTATATCTATACATCAGGTTATCCAGTCTGGGTATATCTATACATCAGGCTATCCAGTCTGGGTATATCTATACATCAGGTTATCCAGTCTGGGTATATCTATACATCAGGCTATCCAGTCTGGGTATATCTATACATCAGGTTATCCAGTCTGGGTATATCTATACATCAGGTTATCCAGTCTGGGTATATCTATACATCAGGCTATCCAGTCTGGGTATATCTATACATCAGGCTACCCAGTCTGGGTATATCTATACATCAGGCTATCCAGTCTGGGTATATCTATACATCAGGCTACCCAGTCTTGGTATATCTATACATCAGGTTATCCAGTCTGGGTATATCTATACATCAGGCTATCCAGTCTGGGTATATCTATACATCAGGCTATCCAGTCTGGGTATATCTATACATCAGGCTATCCAGTCTGGGTATATCTATACATCAGGCTATCCAGTCTGGGTATATCTATACATCAGGTTATCCAGTCTGGGTATATCTATACATCAGGTTATCCAGTCTGGGTATATCTATATATCAGGTTATCCAGTCTGGGTATATCTATACATCAGGTTATCCAGTCTGGGTATATCTATACATCGGGTTATCCAGTCTGGGTATATCTATACATCAGGTTATCCAGTCTGGGTATATCTATACATCAGGCTATCCAGTCTGGGTATATCTATACATCAGGTTATCCAGTCTGGGTATATCTATACATCAGATTATCCAGTCTGGGTATATCTATACATCAGGTTATCCAGTCTGGGTATATCTATACATCAGGTTATCCAGTCTGGGTATATCTATATATCAGGTTATCCAGTCTGGGTATATCTATACATCAGGTTATCCAGTCTGGGTATATGTATACATCAGGCTATCCAGTCTGGGTATATCTATACATCAGGTTATCCAGTCTGGGTATATCTATACATCAGGCTATCCAGTCTGGGTATATCTATACATCAGGCTATCCAGTCTGGGTATATCTATACATCAGGCTACCCAGTCTGGGTATATCTATACATCAGGCTATCCAGTCTGGGTATATCTATACATCAGGCTATCCAGTCTGGGTATATCTATACATCAGGTTATCCAGTCTGGGTATATCTATACATCAGGTTATCCAGTCTGGGTATATCTATACATCAGGCTATCCAGTCTGGGTATATCTATACATCAGGCTATCCAGTCTGGGTATATCTATACATCAGGTTATCCAGTCTGGGTATATCTATACATCAGGTTATCCAGTCTGGGTATATCTATACATCAGGTTATCCAGTCTGGGTATATCTATACATCGGGTTATCCAGTCTGGGTATATCTATATATCAGTCTATCCAGTCTGGGTATATCTATACATCAGGCTACCCAGTCTGGGTATATCTATACATCAGGTTATCCAGTCTGGGTATATCTATACATCAGGCTATCCAGTCTGGGTATATCTATACATCAGTCTATCCAGTCTGGGTATATCTATACATCGGGTTATCCAGTCTGGGTATATCTATACATCAGGTTATCCAGTCTGGGTATATCTATACATCAGTCTATCCAGTCTGGGTATATCTATACATCGGGTTATCCAGTCTGGGTATATCTATACATCAGGTTATCCAGTCTGGGTATATCTATACATCGGGTTATCCAGTCTGGGTATATCTATACATCGGGTTATCCAGTCTGGGTATATCTATACATCAGGTTATCCAGTCTGGGTATATCTATACATCAGGCTATCCAGTCTGGGTATATCTATACATCAGGTTATCCAGTCTGGGTATATCTATACATCAGGCTATCCAGTCTGGGTATATCTATACATCAGGTTATCCAGTCTGGGTATATCTATACATCAGGCTATCCAGTCTGGGTATATGTATACATCAGGCTATCCAGTCTGGGTATATCTATACATCAGGCTATCCAGTCTGGGTATATCTATACATCAGGTTATCCAGTCTGGGTATATCTATACATCAGGCTATCCAGTCTGGGTATATCTATACATCAGGCTATCCAGTCTGGGTATATCTATACATCAGGCTATCCAGTCTGGGTATATCTATACATCAGGCTATCCAGTCTGGGTATATCTATACATCAGGTTATCCAGTCTGGGTATATCTATACATCAGGCTATCCAGTCTGGGTATATCTATACATCAGGTTATCCAGTCTGGGTATATCTATACATCAGATTATCCAGTCTGGGTATATCTATACATCAGGCTATCCAGTCTGGGTATATCTATACATCAGGCTATCCAGTCTGGGTATATATATACATCAGGTTATCCAGTCTGGGTATATCTATACATCAGGCTATCCAGTCTGGGTATATCTATACATCAGATTATCCAGTCTGGGTATATCTATACATCAGGTTATCCAGTCTGGGTATATCTATACATCAGATTATCCAGTCTGGGTATATCTATACATCAGGCTATCCAGTCTGGGTATATCTATACATCAGGCTATCCAGTCTGGGTATATATATACATCAGGTTATCCAGTCTGGGTATATCTATACATCAGGCTATCCAGTCTGGGTATATCTATACATCAGATTATCCAGTCTGGGTATATCTATACATCGGGTTATCCAGTCTGGGTATATCTATACATCAGGTTATCCAGTCTGGGTATATCTATACATCGGGTTATCCAGTCTGGGTATATCTATACATCGGGTTATCCAGTCTGGGTATATCTATACATCAGGTTATCCAGTCTGGGTATATCTATACATCAGGCTATCCAGTCTGGGTATATCTATACATCAGGTTATCCAGTCTGGGTATATCTATACATCAGGTTATCCAGTCTGGGTATATCTATACATCAGGTTATCCAGTCTGGGTATATCTATACATCAGGCTATCCAGTCTGGGTATATCTATACATCAGGTTATCCAGTCTGGGTATATCTATACATCAGGCTATCCAGTCTGGGTATATCTATACATCAGGTTATCCAGTCTGGGTATATCTATACATCAGGCTATCCAGTCTGGGTATATGTATACATCAGGCTATCCAGTCTGGGTATATCTATACATCAGGCTATCCAGTCTGGGTATATCTATACATCAGGTTATCCAGTCTGGGTATATCTATACATCAGGTTATCCAGTCTGGGTATATCTATACATCAGGCTATCCAGTCTGGGTATATCTATACATCAGGCTATCCAGTCTGGGTATATCTATACATCAGTCTATCCAGTCTGGGTATATCTATACATCAGGTTATCCAGTCTGGGTATATCTATACATCAGGCTACCCAGTCTGGGTATATCTATACATCAGGTTATCCAGTCTGGGTATATCTATACATCAGGCTATCCAGTCTGGGTATATCTATACATCAGGCTATCCAGTCTGGGTATATCTATACATCAGGTTATCCAGTCTGGGTATATCTATACATCAGATTATCCAGTCTGGGTATATCTATACATCAGATTATCCAGTCTGGGTATATCTATACATCAGGCTATCCAGTCTGGGTATATCTATACATCAGGCTATCCAGTCTGGGTATATCTATACATCAGGCTATCCAGTCTGGGTATATCTATACATCAGGTTATCCAGTCTGGGTATATCTATACATCAGGCTACCCAGTCTGGGTATATCTATACATCAGGTTATCCAGTCTGGGTATATCTATACATCAGGCTATCCAGTCTGGGTATATCTATACATCAGATTATCCAGTCTGGGTATATCTATACATCAGGCTATCCAGTCTGGGTATATCTATACATCAGGTTACCCAGTCTGGGTATATCTATACATCAGGCTATCCAGTCTGGGTATATCTATACATCAGGTTTTCCAGTCTGGGTATATCTATACATCAGGTTATCCAGTCTGGGTATATCTATACATCAGGTTATCCAGTCTGGGTATATCTATACATCAGGTTATCCAGTCTGGGTATATCTATACATCAGGTTATCCAGTCTGGGTATATCTATACATCAGGTTATCCAGTCTGGGTATATCTATACATCAGGTTATCCAGTCTGGGTATATCTATACATCAGGTTATCCAGTCTGGGTATATCTATACATCAGGCTATCCAGTCTGGGTATATCTATACATCAGGTTATCCAGTCTGGGTATATGTATACATCAGGCTACCCAGTCTGGGTATATCTATACATCAGGCTATCCAGTCTGGGTATATCTATACATCAGGCTATCCAGTCTGGGTATATCTATACATCAGGTTATCCAGTCTGGGTATATCTATACATCAGGCTATCCAGTCTGGGTATATCTATACATCAGGTTATCCAGTCTGGGTATATCTATACATCAGGTTATCCAGTCTGGGTATATCTATACATCAGGTTATCCAGTCTGGGTATATCTATACATCAGGTTATCCAGTCTGGGTATATCTATACATCAGGCTATCCAGTCTGGGTATATCTATACATCAGATTATCCAG
>NW_026961867.1:0-109853 GCF_036172605.1 Pelobates fuscus | reverse complement strand
ACAGATTTCTTTTTTGGCATAAATTGTTTATTTGGATTAGAATTATTTTCAGTGCATTATTTGTGGGCCTAGTATTTTGTTTCACTATTTTAGGAGTGACTGCAGCTCTATTGGTATATATTTACTAACAAGTTTGTTTTACATGTTATGTTTTTAGCGCTTTCCACGTTTCTGGCTAATTTTGTTATTTCCAAAGCAAGCCACGCTCCTGGATTATATGTATGATAACAGGAGGGTGGCTGCAAATATAAAAATGATCACGTGTGTGTGTATGTCTGATTGTGTATGTATCTGTGTCAAGGTATGTACATGTCTGTGTGGATCTGTTTGTCAGTGTACGCATGTGTCAAGGTGTGGGCACGTGTCAGTGTTTGTGTGTCTCTGTTTGTATTTATGTGTGTGTATACGACAGTGTGTTTATGTGTGTGTCCCTCTGTGTTTTAATGCGTAGGTATATTTGTGTAAATATATATATATATATAGAGTTGGCAGTGTATGAGGCCCTGGGGAGCTAGCAAAGCTAAGCGTACAAGGGCACATGTAGGGATGCTTGTGATTGGTTGTGTATGTGTGTGGGAGTGGTTATGTGTTGGGTGAGTCCCTTTAAATCCTGACAAGATTTTTTTAAAAGTCTGAACTGTTTGTCTGCTAGCGTTGCTATCAGTCAGTGAGCAAATTATTAAATCCTTGGTGGTGTGAGGGTTAATTATGTGGCGGCTGGCATGTGCATAAAAGCCAGACCCCATATTACATTTTTTTTAATAAACAATCAAATAATAATACAAAAAATCCTTTTAGGGGTCAGTATGATGTCAATGTTCCTAAAATGGAGGTATTTTAAGCTTTACACTTTTTTATAAATTTTTCATAAGAAAAAGATGAGGGATCTAAAGAGACGTATTGCGTAAGTCAGAAATGTTTAAAAAGCGATTAGTGAGTAAATGAGTTGTAGTAGCCCTTTAAACATGAGATTGACTTTGCATTTTGATTTGAGAGAATAATAATGAGTGTGTTTGCCTTTAAGGACAAAAAATAAATAAATGAATAACCCTCAGAAAAGAGTGAATGGAAGATTGCATTGAGTTGATCGCCCTCTTGTGGTGGGAGAGAAAACGAAAAAGCAAAAATAAGCCTACAACACCCGGTTGGTCTTGGTTGGTTGCTCTATCCGTAACCTTCTCGCAGCCGTCTCCCATCCAAGACCTGTCCAGGCTCCTCCTTGCAACGCTTCCGAGATCGTGGGATCGGGCAGATTCACGGAGCTACAGCCGTAGGCCGGAAGTGCAGCTCGACAAAGCTCCTCTTATCCTGCTCCCAGGCTCCCTCAGCACTGGCTTCTGCTTCCACTCACTGCTCACACAGAGCTTCACATTGGAGCTTCTTTCAAGCAATCAATGTGCTTCTCAAATGGAGCTCATTCTCTCACATTCACTCCATCTTCTTATTCACGGATTCTCATTCACATCCTCCAAACTCACTTTCTTTTAGCTCTTCTTATTTTATTTTAACACAACTCGAGCCTGCTTTTATTCACATTTATTACTCTGCCTCTTCAACACTAGCCCAGCTTTACTGCCTGGCTACAGAGCTCCCTACACTATATATACAGAGCTCCATCATACAGAGCTCCCTGCACTATACATACAGAGCTCCCTACACTATACATACATAGCTCCATCTACAGAGCTCCCTGCACTATACATATAGAGCTCCATCATACAGAGCTCCCTGCACTATACATACAGAGCTCCATCATACAGAGCTCCCTGAACTATACATACAGAGCTCCATCTACAGAGCTCACTGCACTATAAATACAGAGCTCCATCTACAGAGCTCCCTGAACTATATATACAGAGCTCCCTGCACTATACACACAGAGCTCCATCATATAGAGCTCCCTGAACTATACATACAGAGCTCCATCATACAGAGCTCCCTGAACTATACATACAGAGCTCCCTGAACTATATATACAGAGCTCCATCATACAGAGCTCCCAACACTAGACATACAGAGCTCCATCATACAGAGCTCCCTGCACTGTACATACAGAGCTCCATCATACAGAGCTCCCTGCACTATACATACAGAGCTCCATCATACAGAGCTCCCTGCACTATGCCTACCGAGCTCCCTGCACTATACATACAGAGCTCCATAATACAGAGCTCCCTGAACTATACATACAGAGCTCCATCATACAGAGCTCCCTGTACTATACATACAGAGCTCCAACATACAGAGCTCCCTGAACTATATATACAGAGCTCCATCATACAGAGCTCCCTGCACTATACATACAGAGCTCCATCACACAGAGCTCCCTGCACTATACATACAGAGCTCCCTGCACTATACATACAGAGCTCCATCATACAGAGCTCCCTGCACTATACATACAGAGCTCCCTGCACTATACACACAGAGCTCCAACATACAGAGCTCCCTGTACTATACATACAGAGCTCCCTGCACTATACATACAGAGCTCACTGAACTATACATACAGAGCTCTCTCATACAGAGCTCTCTGCACTATACATGGGCTCCCTAATACAGAGTTCCTTGCACTACACATGGGCTCCCTCATACATAGCCTTCTGCACAATACATACAGAGCTCCCTGCAATATACATAAAGCCTCCCTAATCCAGAGCTCCCTACACTATACATACAAAGCTCCCTCACACAGAGCTCCCTGAACTATACATGGGCTCCTTCACACAGAGCTCCATGCCTGCACTATGCATAGGCTTCAACATACAGAGCCATACATGAGCTCATGCAGAGCTGAGCTTCATGCACTATACATACAGAGCCAACTGCACTATACATGGGCTCCCTCATACTGAGCTCTCTAAAGTATACATGACTTCCCCACACATAGTTCCGTGCACTATACACACAGAGCTCCCGGCACTATATATGGGCTCCCTCATACAGAGCTCCCTGCACTATACATGGGCTCCCTCACAGAGCTCCCTGCTCTATACATGGGCTCCCTCACAGAGCTCCCTGCTCTATACATGGGCTCCCTCACAGAGCTCCCTGCACTGTACATGGGAGCTCCCTGCGCTACACATGGACTTCTTCATACAATACATTTCCTTTGCATACATTCTCTCACATTCACTCCATCTTCTTATTCACGGATTCTCATTCACATCCTCCAAACTCACTTTCTTTTAGCTCTTCTTATTTTATTTTAATACAACTGGAGCCTACTTGTATTCACATTTATTACTCTGCCTCTTCAACACTAGCCCAGCTTTACTGCCTGGCTACCGAGCTCCCTGCACTATACATACAGAGCTCCCTGCACTATACATACAGAGCTCCCTGCACTATATATGGGCTCCCTCATGCAGAGCTCCCTGCACTATACATACAGAGCTCCATCATACAGAGCTCCCTGCACTATATATGGGCTCCCTCATGCAGAGCTCCCTGCACTATACATACAGAGCTCCCTCATACAGAGCTCCCTGCACTATACATACAGAGCTCCCTGCACTATACATACAGAGCTCCCTGAACTATACATACAGTGCTCAAAAGGAGAAAAACTGTCCTTAAGGTGAAACCTGATAGAGGGATATTGGTATCAGAAAAGATCTTCCTAATTTATGTTAGGAACTAAAAGTTCTTAAAGTCACTAACCCCAAAGGTTTAGTGTACCGTAGCGATAGACGTTAAAAAATAATGCTTTAATAGGGTAAATAGACGTTCCCAACGTAAACTGTCGCCAATTTTAAGTCACAGTATGTGTTGGCTAGCTCTTGGCTAGCATCCAGACTTACTTGCACAAGAAAAATCGGGGCGTGTAGGTAGGGGGATAAACATAGAGGGAAAGACACAACATAAAGTGTAGGCACAGGTTGTTTGGTAGTCCAACTCTGTGTGCACAGATATCGTTATTCCTTTAGTAAAAGTCTAAGTATGGAATAACTTATTGTACTTCAATTCAAATGGATACACGTGTCAAATAACCATGTGTGGCGTAATGCACTAGTAACCAAGTATATGTATCCACAAATGTTCCGGGTAAGCCAGTTTATCAAAAGCCTTCCCAAAGAGCAAATATGTGGCTACCCTATTTCCCAGTATCCTCTGGGGGTTAGCTTTGTAATTCTTTTCAAATAATTTTTATTAAAGTTTTAGCTTTGTAATTCTGTACCGTTATAAGCTATTCGAGGTAATGTTTAATTTCTAGTGTCTCTAGAGATGGGGTCGTCTGACCTGGAGGTAATTGTCAGCTCGGATGGGCTCCGAGTTTCTGAGGCAAATGCTTCCTAAGAGGTGATCAGTGTATAAGGAAAAATCGGCTGCCGCAGTAATAGGTATGGTAAGGGTTAAACCGCTTGGTGTACTTGATTGTCTATACATATAATACTGGAAGTGGTTTACCGTTTTCCCGTGACTGAGCACCGGTTAGGAGACGTAAATGACATCCAGCTAGATTGTGAAAGAGGTATACCTGTGTCTTAGTTCGGAGAGATCTGTATATTTAGATAGCCGCTTATTTGCTCCAGGGTATTCTCCCGTAATGGGGCAGATAGCGGGGTAAATGTCGAGAGTGGTTAGTGTGCAGAATGGTATACCATACTTGGAAGTACAACTCCTAAAAATTGATACTTCTTAGGACATTTTGTAAGATAAGTCATAGGGTATATGCTGGCAAGTGAACAGATATTTAGTCTGATGGGTGTGCAGTGTTACTGCTAGGTTGCTTCTCCAGTTGGTGCCTGCTATTGCAGATACTAATGTTAGTCACATAACGTTACCAGCTCCACGGATGGCCCAATTATTTTCGTCAGATTCCCTATTTTAACTAATCCTAGAGATTTCAAAGAAAAGAAAGATGCCTTCGAGGTAATAGTAAAGCAAGAGTAAAGGTGATTTACCAATAAATAGAGTGTAGCCGTGGTAGAAGTAGCAAGGTAATTAGGTAATTGAAAGTAATAATGAATAGAGACCATCGGTCGGTCAATCAATTGTTCTGCACTGTTTCTCACTGACCTATGTGCCCCAGTGCCTTGGTCGGTATCCAGAACAAATAGAATTTGTTGGAGTTTATCTTAGGAGCAGTTAGGTGTACAGCGTTTCTAGTGCTGGTGTAGAATAGTGTCGGAAAAACCCGACGCGCTGTTCGCCCTGTATAGGGGCTCGTCATAGGGGTAACGTCTATCGCTACGGTACACTAAACCTTTGGGGTTAGTGACTTTAAGAACTTTTAGTTCCTAACATAAATTAGGAAGATCTTTTCTGATACCAATATCCCTCTATCAGGTTTCACCTTAAGGACAGTTTCTCTCCTTTTGTACTCTATACCTTGAGGGTTACCCCCTCTCTGTCCGGTTACACTTGATAACCTCATGGGCCAACCCACTCCTTTAATACATACAGTGCTCTCTCATTCAGAGCTCCCTGAACTATACATACAGTGCTCTCTCATTCAGAGCTCTCTGCACTATACATGGACACCTTTATACAGAGCTCCCTGCACTATATATACACAGATACGTGACGTAATGGCAATGGCCGGAGTGGATACATCCGTTTTCGGCACACTCCGTCAGGGGTGCCATGGCTTCCAATGCTTCTGTAGTGGGCTGCAGACTGGAGGACATTATGAAAGCTGCAGACTGGTCTAATGACGCTACATTTCGTAACTTCTATTTCCGTCCGATTGAGCATATTTCCTCTAGGGTGATAGCCGTTATAAGTGCTTTTGTGGGATTTTTGCTTGGCAAACCCACTTTTACTCAAAGTAAGCAGATTTTATCTTGTGTCAATAAAAGCTATTTTTAATACTGTGCCATTGTGGCCTGGTTGTGTTTCATATACAATGGATGCTGAAGAAGGATTTCATTGCCACCTAAACATCTAATTACCCGGCCCCTCCCATGGGTCTTATTCCCACCCAGCCCTTCTATGTGTCTCAATCTCCCTAGTCCCTTCCAGATGTTAATTTCACACCCAGTCCCTCCCATGTGCCAAAATTCCCTCTGTCCCTCCATGTGTCTGAACCCCACCCAAGTCTCCCCATGTGTCTCAATTACCCCCAGTCCCTCCATGTGTCTCAACCCCACCCCGTCCCATGTGTCTCAATTCCCTCCGCCCCTTCCATGTATCAATTTTCCCCACAGTCCCTTCCGTGTGTCAAAACCCCCCAGTACCTTCCATGTGTCAATTCTCCCCTAGTCCCTCCATGTGTCGCAATTGTGTCTCAATCCCCTCCTGTCCCTTCCATGTGTCTCAATGATACCGGAGAAACTGACGGAAGCCAAGCACAGAGAGATGGACACAGGTTTCTTCAGGAAGGAAGAGATTCTTTATTGGATCACCGATCGGGACTCAGAGGGACTAATGTCACCAAAATACAGCAAGTTCTGAGCCCCGGACAATAGTGCAGGCTCCTTATATAGGCATATAACTCCTCCCATATTAAGCTCCACCCGCACATTCTCTTAACCAATCAACACAAATAAGAATTAACTTCCTGTTTGACCGCATGGCTTGTCCAGCACAATGGAGGAGGGGAATACTATATCCTGTATTCTTGCACATGCTCCGTACACTACTGATCGTATCTTGCCTCGTGCAACCAACTGATCGATACGTCAGCATATGCACGTACACATGCCACGTGGTAATCTCGGCCTACTAAATTTATTTTTACCGAGATTCCACCACATTCCCCCCTTTGATGCCTCTTGATATTTTACAATTACTTGAGGCATCACATAACCTTAGTTTTGCTTACACCGCAAGTTACCTTGAACCAGACCAGACTTATCTTATGATGTGAATCTTCAACATTCATCTTCTTGCATTGGTTCTCCCTGATCTAGAGCCTTATATTTATATATCGCCATTATCTGTGCAGCAGCCTTCCTCTCTGCTATACTTCCTATCAGGCTTTGCACAGACCTAACTACTAGGGGTATAAGACACGGTAGGAGTAGACACAACAGTAAAATCAGTAGGACTCCACCTACCACTGCCTTAAGCCCTCCAAACCACTCATACCAGCTACCAAACCAACTACTTGGATTGTACCCCTTCCATACCTGAGTAGGCACATGCGCTAGTTTAACCATATGGCTAGTAAGCTCAGCTATTGCTTGCCCTTCGTCGTCTATTTGAAGACAGCAATTGCTTAGGTTAAACTTCCCACATACACCTCCCTCTACTGCCAGTAGGTAATCCAAGGCTAATCTATTTTGGTAGACTGCTGTCCTCATCCTGGTGTTATGCTTCGCTAGAAGATTGAGCGCTTGTGATGTCTCATTTGTGATAATCTCAACCACCGCCTGTAATCTTATAATACGGTTGAGCATATAAATAGGGGTTCTATAACCAAAGGTACCATCTTCTGCCCACGTGGCTGGCCCATAATAATCTATGATACGCTGGGGAGGCCATTCATCATCTTCCCAGGCGCCTATCTCTATGGGTCCCCTTTTCTTCCTATGATTCACATCATACACTTTAACACCTAAAGTCTCACCTGTTTCAATCGGTAACAAGAAGAAGGATGGTTTGAGCATACCCAACACACATGCCCCTTCCCAGTCCTGTGGCAGCTCCGAATAGGCTTTCTTACCACAGATCCAGTACAAATTTGCTGGGGCTCTCCAGGTAGATGTGATAGATAGATCAAACCACACATCCTTTAAATTGGCGTATCTAGCAAACGGGTTAGATGGTTCTGAGACATTTGAAGCCGACCACCAAGTTGTATTCTTTGTATCATCATCATAAGCTTTTTGCCCTAGACAAGTTAATTCTCCTACAGAAGTGTTATACATTATTCCTTTCCTTGTTATGCAAACATAACCTATGATGGAGGTCTTTAATCTCCACTCAGATTTACCTCTAACACTCATATGATAATCGGCTTGTGTAGATATTAGTTGGTCAACTGCCTCAGAACCGGACATTACCTCCTTTGCTTCCCAAGGCCATTGGTCTCCCATGTTAGTACCTCCACACACATAGCAGTTGGTAACATTAAGACTACCGGCAATACTTTCAGCTAGGTCAATGAACAGGTTTTTAGCGTTATGGGGGATCTTATTATCTATACTCATCTCTTCATAAAAGGAATGATATACTTGATGAGTCTGGGAGGATACCGTATCAGTCTCTATCCCTATAAACAATAATGTCCCAGGATCTAAACCCGTCCCGTATATCTGAAACCCAAATAAATTGCCATACTTATCTAGGAACTTGTCGGGGTTATTAATAAGTATATGGACTGGGTTGCATTCCATAGACTTACAATAAGGGCTAGTCGGCAACTTAGTCACTATCATGTCTTTATCTACTGTCTGTCCCCAAGTCGCCCACCCCACACAAGACCAATATGGGCAAAAGTTATAGTCTTTATTTGGGCATCTAGGACTTACATACTTATTTTTATTACTGGGACAAATATATTTATCATTAGACCCATACGTCCTCTCCCATCTAAGATCCCCACATACATTCCACGGCTTTCTACCACTCGATATCGCTTTACACGCATCAAATAGCAGAACACCCGAAGAATGTACGGATTCTAACACCGTCTTATTAATTAGGGTCCCCTGAGGATCTCCATTCCTGAGAGTCAACCAAATTGTACGAGGTTGATACTCTGGACTGAAGCACTTAGGTTCTCCTACTCCTAAATGGCACACACTGTAGTCTATATTTAAGTATCTACATCTTGATACATCTCCTTTACACTCGTATTGTGAATGCCAAATTAGGGTTTGGGAAATATGGTTACCTGTTCTCGTAGTCTTAATGCATACCTCACAGCTAGGAGTGTCGGTACCTCTACCTTCCTGAATATAAAAACACATGTAAATAAACACAATCAAAAGCACATCTTTCGCCGTCATCCTCAGTCTTCGTCCGTGCGATGGAACCTCAGCTTCCAGGATGTGAGGGCTGCAGGGAATGGAGTTCTGCTCGTCTTCACAGGTGTCCCTTCGAGACTTTCCTGGCTTATACACTATGTGTTGGTAAGCGGACAGGCTTTATTATGGCCTTCTCACTCACACCTGTAACAATAAAATTTGTAATCCACAATAATTCCTCGTTACTCCGACTGAGTAGTGCGTTTCAACCGGATCTTGCAGGGATTCTCTGGATCTGCTGTAACTTGCCAAGAATCAACTGCTGCTGGCTTAACCCTGGAGTGATGTATCCACGGAGTCACTTCTGCTACTTTTATCGCTGTAGGGGTAGACAAAAGAACAACATAAGGACCTCTCCACTTGGGCCCTAACGGTACATTATTCCACTCTTTAATCCACACTTGGTCTCCTGGATGATAATTATGAACAGGGGGATAAATATTCACAGGTAATCTATCTTGTACCCATTTCTGTACCTCCTCCATAGTCTTACCCAACTCTACAACCTGCTGCCGGGTAATTCCTTCTCCCAACTGACTCAAATCCCCCCTTAAGTTACCAAGTACGGGAGGTGGTCGCCCATACATGATTTCAAAAGGAGAGAGGCCCATCCTTCTGGTAGGGGTACTGCGGATTCGCAATAGAGCTATGGGTAAGAGAACGTTCCACTTAAGTTGGGTTTCCTGACACATTTTAGCCAACTGGTTCTTAATAGTTCTATTCATTCTCTCTACCTTACCAGAACTCTGGGGTCTATATGCAGTATGAAGCCTCCACTTTATACCAAGCATATGAGTCAGTTGTTGTAGGCACTGGTGAACAAAAGCTGGACCATTGTCCGATCCTATAGAACAGGGTAGTCCATATCGGGGTATTATTTCTCGTAGCAGGAATCTTACAACTTCTCCTGCTTTCTCTGTACGAGTAGGACATGCTTCTACCCAGCCTGAATAGGTGCACACAATTACCAGCAGGTAACGATGTCCACCCGATTTAGGCATCACTGTAAAGTCTATTTGTAGATCGGACATGGGGAGTCCCCCCATAAACTGGACTCCTGGTGGCTTTACTGGTCCTTGTCTTGCATTATTCTTAGCACACGTTACACATCTGTGTACAATGGCCTGAGTCAAGTTGGACAATCTTGGTATGTAGAAATGTTTCCTGAGAGATTCTTCAGTACTGTCTCTCCCAGAATGTGTCCCGTTGTGATAATTTTGGACAATTTCTACTGCTAGTGATGCTGGTATGACTATTCTTCCATCTTCTAGCTGATACCACTTGTTCTCCAAATACTTTCCCGGTTCAGTCTTTAACCACTCCTCTTCTTGAGTTGTATAAACTGGAGTCCATTGAGACAGTGGGGTTGGTATTAGAGCAGCTATATGCCCCACATACTCCTGTCTTCCTGATTCAGCAGCACGCTTAGCTGCACTATCTGCCATCCGATTTCCCTTGATTACATCACCATCTCCTCTCAGATGCGCTCGACAATGTATAATACCGACTTCTTTCGGCTCCCACACTGCTTCCAATAGTTGTAGGATTTCAGCTGCGTACTTGATTTCTTTGCCTTCTGAATTCAGTAGTCCTCTTTCTTTATACAAAGCTCCGTGGGCATGAGTGGTTAAAAACGCATACTTAGAGTCCGTATAGATATTTACTCTTAAACCTTCAGCCAATTGTAACGCTCGTGTTAGTGCTATCAATTCTGCCTTTTGTGCTGATGTTCCTTTCGCCAGTGGCCGAGCTTCTATCACCTTGTCTATTGTTGTTACTGCATATCCTGCATAGCGGATCCCTTCTTTCACATAACTACTGCCGTCGGTATAATATTGAACATCGGGGTTCTGGATGGGAAAATCACGAAGATCTGGTCTACTTGAGAATACTTCATCCATTACTTCCAAACAATCATGTTGACTTTCAGTAGGTTGTGGCAAAAGGGTAGCTGGATTTAAGGTGTTTACAGTCTCTAAATGCACTCTTGGGTTTTCACACAACATTGCTTGATACTTGGTCATACGGCTGTTACTAAACCAATGATTTCCTTTGTAATCCAACAACGTCTGTACTGCATGTGGGACTCGTACATAAAGTTCTTGACCCAGAGTGAGTTTATCGGCTTCAGCTACTAGCAGGGCGGCTGCAGCTACGGCTCTTAGACAAGGTGGAAGTCCGCTGGCCACTGCATCCAGTTGCTTAGACATGTAGGCAACAGGTCTTTGCCATGATCCCAAGTACTGTGTCAATACTCCCACAGCCATTCTTCTTTGCTCATGTACATATAAGTAGAATGGTCGTGTGTGATCAGGTAGACCTAATGCTGGGGCACTCATCAAAGCCTTCTTCACATCTTCAAATGCCGTTTGCTGTTCTTGGGTCCATAAGAAGGGGTCGTGCTCTGTACCTTTGATGGCTGCGTACAGAGGTTTTGCTAGTATCGCATAGCTGGGAATCCATATCCTACAGAAGCCTGCTGCCCCCAAGAATTCTCGCACTTGTCTTCTATTCTTGGGTATTGGTATTTGGCAGACAGCTTATTTTCTCTCTGGCCCCATAATCCTTTGACCTTCAGAGATATGGAATCCCAGATACTTGACAGTTGGCAAACACAACTGAGCCTTCTTTCTAGACACCTTGTATCCTGCCTTCCAGAGAATATGTAGTAGATCGTGCGTTGCTTGCTGACATTTTTCTTTTGTAACTGCTGCTATCAACAAGTCATCTACATATTGTAACAATACACATTCTCCTGGGATAGACTCGAAATCCAATAAATCTTGACTTAGGGCTGAACCAAATAGGGTAGGTGAATTTTTAAACCCTTGGGGCAGTCTTGTCCAAGTCATCTGGCGTTTTGAGCCCGTTACAGCGTTCTCCCATTGGAAAGCGAAAATACATTGACTTTCTGCGGCAATTCGGAGGCAAAAGAAGGCATCTTTGAGATCTAAGACTGTGAAGTAAGTAGCCCCGCCCGGAATTAAAGCAAGCAGGTTATATGGATTGGGTACAACTGGATGTATACTAACAACCGCATCATTGACTGCTCTCAAGTCCTGCACAGGTCGATACTCATCTGTACCGGGCTTTTGAACAGGCAGCAATGGGGTGTTCCAGGGGGAAGTACAGAATTTTAGGATACCATACCGTATGAACTTATCCAGATAGGATTGGATGTTCTTCTTAGCCTTCTGTGGGATGTGGTATTGTCTTAGGCTCACTGGATAAACCCCAAGTTTCAGTTCAATTTTTATAGGTGGAATATTGCGGGCCAGTCCTGGTGGGTTGTTCTCTGCCCAAACTCCTGGTATGTTAAACAATGTCTCATCACTCCTAGGGTTTTGGCTAGTCAACACTGTATAAAGTCGCCACTCTTCTTCCTTTGGTACGGATAAAGTCATAATACCTGAAGGTCCATTAAACTTTAAAGATGTTGTTCCATTTGGTAGGAACGTAATCTGCGCTTGTAATTTTGATAGCATATCACGTCCCAGCAATTGGACTGGACATTCAGGCATATAAAGGAATTGGTGTTTTACTACGTGGCCTCCCAATGTACAGAGTCGACTTTTAAGAACCGGTCTTTCAGCACTTCTTCCAGTTGCTCCTATCACAGTAATAGTCCTTCCAGATGGAGGAGCAACTAGATTAGTCACCACTGAATGTTCAGCACCAGTGTCGATCATGAACGCACTCCTTTTTCCCCCTATTGATACATCGACCATAGGCTCCGCTCGACCAAGGGGGATGGAGCCCGGTCGGTATCAATAGTCCTCCATGACCGTGTCAGCCAATCCTACGAAGTCCCTACCTTCTCTATCGCGGGACCTTTGCGCTGCTGGAATATACCTGTCTTCCCTAACACTTCCTCTGTTTCCATTACTCCCTCTATAACCATTACTCCCTCCGGGGCCTCCTCTACCTCTCGCTCTGCCTCTAAAGTTTCCATAGCCTGCCCTGGGTTGGTCTCTCTCGTACTGCTCTCTTTGCGGACATTCGTTCCTCCAATGCCCTTCTTCCCTGCAATACGCGCACTGATCCCTACTCAAAGGCTCCCTACTCCATCTATTATTGCCTCTATCTGGGCCCCGTTTATCTACGCCTGCGATCGCTACCGCTAGCATATCAGCCTTTTTACGCATCTTGCGCTCTTCCTCTTTCTTACTTTCTGTATCCCTGTTCATATAGACCTTATTTGCTACCTCCATTAGTTGGGTGATGGACATACCTGCAAACCCTTCTAACTTTTGTAGCTTGCGCTTAATATCTCCGTATGCTTGGCTGACAAAGGCGGAGTTAACCATTCGGGAATTGTCTGCGTCTTCCGGATTAAAGGGGGTATACAAGCGGTATGCCTCCAATAATCGGTCAGAAAAGACACTGGGCGCTTCATCGCTTTTCTGAATCACCTCAACTGTCTTCGACATGTTAATGGCTTTCTTTCCTCCTGCTTTCATGCCAGCAATTATAGCGTCTCTATAGGCTCTGAGTTGAACCATATCAGCACCATTTACGTTCCAATCGGGATCAGTGTTGGGATAATGTGTTGCGGCCCATGCTGCTGGATTAGCTTGGTTCAAAGCACGGGCTCTATCCTCTAGTGCTTTAATGGCTGCTTGATTTATTCTTGTCCTTTCCTCATTGTTAAATAAAGTCATTAGTAACTGCTGGCAATCAGCCCATGTCGGATTATGCGTCTGTACTATTGAGGTGAACAGATCAGTCATGGCTTGTGGTTTCTCAGTATACGAGGAATTATGGGTCTTCCAGTTTAAAAGGTCGGTAGTGGTAAATGGGACATATACGAAGACTGGGTCAGCGTGTGCCATTTGACCTGCGGCATCGATATAAGCTGACCCAGGATTTAGGCGAAGAGGCATCTGATAGTGCTTTAATTGTTGGGCACCAGTCAACTGTCGGGTTTGGATGGGGCTACGTAGAGGGGCGTCAGTCATGGGTTCCGGTCGGGGAGAGATAGGGTATGGGGATGTGGGAGGTTGGTTTTGGGAAAAGGTTGTAAATAAAACACTTCGAGCCGAGCTAGATGAAGCTTGACCGGAAGTCTGAAGTGGCGCCAAATCAGGATATTCGTTTTTAATGGGGGTGGGTTCTGGTTCCGGAAGGGGAGATTTAGTACGAGGGGGGGTGGATCCTGTACTGGAGGAGGAAGCGGAAGTGGATGAGGGTAATGAGGGGAGGGGTGCAGGACTTCCTGCGTTTGCGTCACTTCCTCTTAACGGAAAGTAAGGGGGCGGCAAAGGGATCTCGGACTCAGGGGGCGTGTCCAAAATGGGCCTAACACCAGTCCTAGTGGACGAACAAGTCCTAGCTACCATGAGGCGACACTGCTCCTCGTGGCATGTCTGGAGCCATTTTGGCGAGTCATTTACGGCCTGTCTCCAACAGTCAATATAAGGAAACTGGCCGTAAAGTTCAGGCCTACCTGATACAGCCACGTGTAAGCGCTGTACCAGAGTTAGATCCAAACTGCCACGTGGCGGCCATGCCGCAACCAAAGTAGGCCACTCCCTAGTGCACAAAGTAACTAAACGCACAGAAGACATCTTAACCCCAAAATCACAAGTTTTGAATCCCTTTTTAAAATTCTTCACCATACAACCTAAGGGATCCGGAATCGTTGACTGCGACGCGCCCATACTTATCAATGGAACGTCGTCGACAACGAATACTATACACGCGTACTATTCAACAATCACACCCGTTTCCTCTGGCAACAGCACCACGTGGTACGGTTACCAAGTGAAACGTACACAATAACACAATAAACACTCAGGGAATTCCCGTACACACACAGCTGTTACACCAGTCACTATATAATCAATATTATGCCCTTTGGCGTAACTATACAGTCACCCACGCTATAATTCTCTATATACGAATTACCCGTCTATAACACACCCCAGTAACATCGTCTTTTACAAATAGCGGTTACAGTACGGTTAGCATAGGTCAAAGCACAATTTAAGGTCACAATACAATTATTAGTGGTTATGGTGTTAAACATGCAATAGACGACAATGATTAGTACTTATATACAATGTCAGTAAATATACAGGGTTATGGTACCGTGCACTATAATACAGCAACACACTATTAACACTCTCGCTAGACGGCTGAGCTCGCGCTATCTAACAAGATATACACTTTACTAAAACAATCGTTAACACATTTACAATTCCCAACTAAACTATTGGCCAGTACCTTGAATGGACTACCTAAAACTATATACACCCGTTTTGGTTAGCCACACTGCCCAATCACCACATATATAGCGAGCTAGAGAACCGAATTTACACAGGCGCCTCTTAGTCGCACTATCAAAAGTCTAGTGGGTTCCAAATTTACACGCCTTCCCACTTAGCCCAGATAGGATGAGAACTAGCGAACCGAATTTACACAGGCGCCGCTTAGTCTCCCGGTCCCTCCGACCTAGCGAACGTAATATACACCCTAGAACGCTAGTCTAGACAAGACACCGGTGTCCGGCTAGGGCTATTTACACCAGAACCCCGCCTGACTAACCAAATCAAACGGTCTGACTAAAGAGCGTTCGATCGAGCGGTGCGCCTTCGCTCCTTCCCTCCGACAGAGGGGGCAGATACACAGATTCAAAACCCCTTTGGGCCTACCGCACAATCGGTATACCCCTAGTGGGTCCTGCCGTCTAAAACAGCAGTTGTCTTACCTCCTCGTTCCTGAACCTGAGTTCACACTCATCGACGGGGACACCCCAGCACTTCTCACGTAGAGGCCGATGATCTCCTGGACAACAGACCAGTGGCGCCGAGACGAAGGGAGGTCCACGCAGAAGTTCAGGGGTGCAGCCGTAGAGAACGTGGGCAAAGATAGACCGTCTCACGCCTCTGCCTCTCAGCTACCGTTGAACGATGAGCTTCCCGGCCAATGCACCAAATGATACCGGAGAAACTGACGGAAGCCAAGCACAGAGAGATGGACACAGGTTTCTTCAGGAAGGAAGAGATTCTTTATTGGATCACCGATCGGGACTCAGAGGGACTAATGTCACCAAAATACAGCAAGTTCTGAGCCCCGGACAATAGTGCAGGCTCCTTATATAGGCATATAACTCCTCCCATATTAAGCTCCACCCGCACATTCTCTTAACCAATCAACACAAATAAGAATTAACTTCCTGTTTGACCGCATGGCTTGTCCAGCACAATGGAGGAGGGGAATACTATATCCTGTATTCTTGCACATGCTCCGTACACTACTGATCGTATCTTGCCTCGTGCAACCAACTGATCGATACGTCAGCATATGCACGTACACATGCCACGTGGTAATCTCGGCCTACTAAATTTATTTTTACCGAGATTCCACCACATCAATTCCCCCTCTTGTACCTCCATGTGTCAATATCCCCCAGTCCCTCCATGTGTCAATACCCCTCTAAATATGTAAATTCACCTCCCTCCATCACCAAGTTTCTTCCATGTGTCTCAATTCCTCGTCTTGTCCCTCCATGTGTCAATACTCCCATAGTCCCACTGTGTCAATCTTCTCTGTCCCTCAGTGTGTCACCCCCCCCCCCGTCCCTCCATGTCTCAATCCCTCCGTCCCTTTATGTGTCAATTCACTTTCCCTTTGTCCTCCATACGTCAATCCCCCCCAAGTTCCCTCCATGTGTCTCTACCCCATTCCCCTCTGTACCTGCGCTGCTGTAGCGTGGCAGAGCTGGCTGCATGTCCCCATTCTCTCAGTGAGCACTTCCTGTCAGACTTGGTAGAGGACTGCTTGACCACGCTACTTGTTGTGACTGGCGGGGAGCGCAGTCTGTGCAAAATACTAGGCCCAAAAATAATGCACTGAAAATAATTCTAATCCAAATAAACAATTTATGCCAAAACAAAATCTGTGTAAAAAAAATCAATAAGATAAAATATAGTGCAGGCCAGTGGCTTAATTACCATGGTTGCAACTGAGACCGGGCCTCTCACTCCAAGTAATGGCGGCCCACGGTTGCAGCCAGGCCCCCTGGAGTGAGAGGCTCGGTCTCAGTTGCAACCGTGGTAGTTAAGTAGTTAAGCCACTGGCCTGCACTATATTTTCTCTTGCTGATTTTTTTACACAGATTTCTTTTTTGGCATAAATTGTTTATTTGGATTAGAATTATTTTCAGTGCATTATTTGTGGGCCTAGTATTTTGTTTCACTATTTTAGGAGTGACTGCAGCTCTATTGGTATATATTTACTAACAAGTTTGTTTTACATGTTATGTTTTTAGCGCTTTCCACGTTTCTGGCTAATTTTGTTATTTCCAAAGCAAGCCACGCTCCTGGATTATATGTATGATAACAGGAGGGTGGCTGCAAATATAAAAATGATCACGTGTGTGTGTATGTCTGATTGTGTATGTATCTGTGTCAAGGTATGTACATGTCTGTGTGGATCTGTTTGTCAGTGTACGCATGTGTCAAGGTGTGGGCACGTGTCAGTGTTTGTGTGTCTCTGTTTGTATTTATGTGTGTGTATACGACAGTGTGTTTATGTGTGTGTCCCTCTGTGTTTTAATGCGTAGGTATATTTGTGTAAATATATATATATATATAGAGTTGGCAGTGTATGAGGCCCTGGGGAGCTAGCAAAGCTAAGCGTACAAGGGCACATGTAGGTGATGTGGAATTATTAAAAATCTTTATTGTACTTGTATTGAATTATTGTACTAACTCCATTTTAACTTTATACTGTGACTTCTTCAATCCTCCATTTTGTCCTCCTAACCTGACTTCTTCAATCCTCCATTTTGTCCTCATGACTTAACTTGTTCATTTTAAAACTACATTACGTGACTGAACTTCTCAACCCAATTAGTACAGTAGACAAAGACTGTGTTTTCCTACAAGGACAAATACCAGGAGGTGCTGGTTACTCCTTAAGACTTGCCGGCTACTCCTTAGAATTTGTAAGATAGTATAGTTTGAAGGCCATAGAACACAGTAGTAATGAAATGTTCTATTCATAAGAGACCTTGCACCTGGACATAAAGCCTGATATCATTGACCGTGTAAAATGACGCTTAGGACCCCCTTATCCCCCCCGTGTCCAGAATAATCCCACCTCTGATGGGTGGGCACGGGACTAACCTCTTAATTTTACGAACCAATAGGTAAGACACTAACCCCGTCACTTAACAATTAATCCAATTGATGATGTTTATTTGCTGATATTCTAATAATCAATGATGACGCAAAATGCCTCTTAAAAGGGCCTGCGCGCCCGCTTTTACTTCACTTGCCAATAAACTTTCTCGAAGTTATTTTAACCTGAACCTTGCGTGTCAGACTTAATTACTTCAGCGTATATACGCAATCTAATTTTATTGATTTGGACAGGAACAGATAGACTTTGAACATTTTGGTTTACTTTCAAAAAGTACCATAACAACTTGGCGCCCAACGTGGGGCATCGGGCTATGTCCGGCCGGTGAGCCGTCCTAAGGAAGACAAGGGTGGACGGAGGAATCCAGGGGGAAGGAAGGGAGATTGATCACCTCCAGATACACGGTAGAGACTTCTGCAGAGCCACCGGTACGTTCCGGCCCCTTTGATTGACCCGTCCACGTGTCTGTGACTGCTTCCCGGGAGGACATCAAAGACAGGTAATATCTTGCCCGGTGTCTCGTTACTCACTTGTTTACCTGCATTTTGGTCTATCTGTTGCCTGGGTGTGTTTGAATTGTTTGCCTGTTTCCCCATTTTGAGATAAAGGGGGGGTGGACCTGCAGGGGATTTGCCTGGGGTTCTGTCTTGCTTGTATTCCCCTTTTTGGGATAAAGGGGGGTGGACCTGAGGGGATTTGCCTGGGTCTTCGGTTTGTCTGCTTATCTGTTTGTATTTTGCCCCTTTTTGGGATAAAGGGGGGGTGGACCTGTGGATGTGTTCCTGGGGGTCTTCTGTTGCCCGTTTTACAGTCTAGCTAGCGTTTTGGTAACCCACAGCTTCGGCTGAGGGGAGTCCGGTTTTGGTAACCCACAGCTTCGGCTGAGGGGAGTCCGGTTTTGGTAACCCACAGCTTCGGCTGAGGGGAGTCCGGTTTTGGTAACCCACAGCTTCGGCTGAGGGGAGTCCGGTTTTGGTAACCCACAGCTTCGGCTGAGGGGAGTCCGGTTTTGGTAACCCACAGCTTCGGCTGAGGGGAGTCCGGTTTTGGTAACCCACAGCTTCGGCTGGGGGGAGTCCGGTTTTCTTTGGTAACCACAACCCTGAGCGCTGGGGCTTGTGGAATTCCAGTTTTCTGTTTTATTTGTGAGGGGGACTCTGTTTCCTGGGGGGATTCAAGTAGGCATTGCTTGTTTTCCGCATCACGTGGTAGTGAGACTTATAAAGTGGGTTTTATAGGGGCACTACGGGAGTGAGGATAGACGTGGCCACATTCTTGTGGACTGCAGAGTAGAGAGAGGCTGACGGAACTCGGACCGGTGTCAGTTGTTTTCCGTGGCCGCTGGTAGTGAGACTTACGAAAGTCGTTCTCCGAGCGGAGACACTACGGGGTTGAGGGAGGTGACTTTGGAGTAAGCACACGAGTAAAGGAAAGGGATTATTGTTGATTTCATTTGAACTGTGATGCATGCACTGTATTTCAATTGTATTGTTGTCTTGTTTGTCTAATTAGGAGTCTCATGAACTCCTGTGTCTGTCTCTAAGGATTTTCCTTGTCTTTCATCCTTTCTATACTTCCTATGTTATTATACTATCCACTCCCATTCCTCTTAAAAGAGAAGTGATTGGTCACACACTTCTCACCTCGCTCCAATCCGTGTCTACCACCCCGGGTAGGCGGATTCAGTGACTAGTCTACGTTTTGGGAAGACGCACCTGAGAAAGTCCCACGGTTCTCGGGTGGCAGTCGAGCATTGTAGACGTTCTTGTTCAGTCTTCTCTCTCTCTCTCTATATCCAGGACGCTGGTATAGGGGTAAAGGGATTATGGGACAGGATTTAAGCAAGCCCAGTAAGGGCTGGTTAGCATGTGATTTGGTAGAAAACAGAGAGGGTGAGGAGATGGTTAAAGGTGTTGAAAAGATTGCAAAAGTATGTAAAATCACTGTACCAACGGGTGGAAGATTGCAACCAGAAAGTTGGCGCAAGTTACTGGCAGAAATGAAAGGCAAGCTTACAGATAATGGTTTATTAAAGACTGCTGAAGCATGGTACAGAGTAGCGAAGGCTATTCAGCTAGAAGGTTGGGTTGAGGAAGAGATAAATCACAAAGGTGTGAAATTGTTTGTGTATCATAATAACTGTGTTGCTGGAGTTTACCCTCAGCCAGCGCCCCAAAGTGGCGCCCAGGGGACGTCTATCCCCAAGGTTCAGTCAGCAGTAGGTGATAGCCAGCTGACTATGTTCCCCACTCCCAATCCTCCTAACACCCATCCCGTCACCTCCCCTGTCTGCCCGGTCCTGAATTCTGATGGATCTTTCTTTTCCCCCTCCCCGTCTCTAACATTCCCATCATCCTCATCCATCCCTACGTTACCTGCTGTACCTCCCCCTAAAATTTCACCTGCCATTCCTTCCCTACACTCTCTCTCCGTTAATGATCCCCTCCCCTCTTCCTCCGCCCAACTAACCACCTCCTCCACCCTTGCCCCGGCTCCTCCCTCTACACCCACCCCTACCAATCCCTCTCCGTTCCCTCCCATCTCCACCCCAGCTCAATACCCCACCTCCTTCCCCTCCCCAGCCTGGCCCTACCCCTTCCCATATCCCCCGGCCATGGCCCTGCCCTATCCCGGATATCCACTATCCACTCCCCAAGCCACTCCCCAGGTTCCGGTCATGCCCAGCCCGGCACAGTCTGCCCCGGATGTGCCCTCTTCCAACATGGCCGCCGCTTCTTCCCTTAACCCTAACGTAGTACCTTCTCCGGCCACCAATATGGCGGCCCCCAGTTCGGCCCTGATGCCGGTAATCCCCGGTGACTACCTATCCCCAGGTTATGACTCGCTAGCCACCCCTGCATCTGGGGCTCGTTCCCAACCACCGATCCTTTCACCTCATTCGGGCCCTGCACCACGCAAAAGAGCCAATATCATAGAATTCGATGATGACGAGATGGACAGGGTGTCCCATGTCTCATCGGAGCTTGCCGCGGGAGCCCCAACTCATCGTTCTATCGATGACCCCTTTGGCCACAAGGGTCGGGGAGAACAGGCCCCTCCTAAATATGTTGCTTTCAATCCCACTCAAGCTAGTGCTCTAATGAAATCACTCCCTGACCCAGAAAAACAGCCTATGCCCTTCTACCGAGGGGTAGTTCAAATTCAAAAGACTTATTCCGCCGCATGGCGTGATCTACTGAGTATTTGTGCTATTAAAGCAGGGGATGCATATTGGCCGAGTATGGCCCGACACCTCAGTACAGATCTACTCAGCAGTGATGTTGATTACCCCTCTGGAGTAACTTTTTGCACCCAACTAAGAGAATGGGCTAAGGACAAACTTGCGGATCAGGCTGCTGGCCTTACTGATGTTATTCAAGAAAAAGGAGAATCAGTGGAAAGGTTTCATGCAAGACTGTACCAAATGTTCACAGATTTGGGGTTTGATCTCACTGACAAGATTCATTCACAAATGTTGTCCGGTGCGTTTGTCCAAGGTGTTAAAGACCCAATACGCAAGGGAATCATTGCTGCACGCCCCGAATATAAGGTTGTTCCCCTAGATACTTTACTCCTAGTTGCTAGGGGCCTAGAGTCCGCCCAGACCCTTAGAAGGCCAAATTCTGCTCCCCTCATGGTGGCACGCACTACCCCTATTCCCAAGGGTACCAGACCAGAGGAAGGTGTTTGTTTTAATTGCAAGGTCAAAGGGCATTTTAAAAGTGATTGCCCGGAACCCAAGAGAGAGCCAAGAAAGCCACACAGGCCTGCCCCGGCCCCTAAGGCCGAGAAGGAGGTTCCAATAATTGAGGAACCAGATGACTAGGAAATTGGCAAGCCTGTGTCATTAACCCCTGTTATGGCAGTGTCTACAGGGGATAAGGGGGGGCCACTTGCTACAGTAACTTTGCCTATTGAAGGCCACCCTACCACATTCCTTGTTGACACAGGTGCAGCCCGTAGTGTTCTGAGAGAACAAGACCTGCCAGACCCATCTTTCCTGTCCAATATTGATGTCTCTTGTGTTGGAGTGGATGGCCAGCCAAGACACAGCCCTTTAACAACTCCACTACGAGTTGGCTCTAGCCTGCTTGCTCGTTTTGTGGTATCCTCCACTTGCCCAATTAACCTGTTAGGTGCTGATGTTCTCTCCCGTCTGCAGGCATCCATCACCTTCACCCCAGATGGGCAAATAGAAATGACTACACCCCTATCTGAACCAGACACCTCAGCCTTGTGCTCCTTGCCTCTGATGCTGCATTTGGAAAAGCCCCGTGAGAAGGCAGCAGAATTAAAGTCCAATTTCCCAGAGGTATTACAAACACAGGTGCCCGCCAAGTTATGGTCCTCAGGCCCAGAGGACATAGGTCACCTAAATGTTCCCCCTGTGGTGGTTAAGCTTATTCCAGGAGCTAAGTTACCGAGAAAACCACAATATCCATTGAAACCAGCACAGGCTGTTGCCATTTCTACCCACATCAAGGCACTCTTGGAGAAGGGTGCTCTAGTGAAATGTAAATCTGAATGTAACACCCCATTGTTCCCTGTGAAAACGAAAACTCCAAAAGGTGAGCCAGAGAAGTACAGGATGGTTCAGGATCTCCGTGCTGTCAATGAAGCTACCGTCCTGGACACCCCTCTTGTACCAAATCCCCATACTCTGCTCTCTGGAGTCCCACCATCTGCAAAATTTTTCACAGTCATTGACCTAGCAAATGCCTTTTTCAGTGTCCCACTGGACCCATCCTGCCAATACCTGTTTGCTTTCACCCATGAAATGCAACAATATACCTGGACTGTTATGCCCCAAGGGGCATAAAATTCACCAAGTCAATTTGCAAAGGCCATGGCCACCATCCTTGACCCATGGCAAGCTGAGCACCCAGAAGTTGTTCTGCTTCAGTATGTGGATGATTTGCTGCTCTGTGGAGATGACATACCCACTACTGAAGAGTGCTCAATTAGTCTGCTTTGTTATTTGGCAGAACAAGGATGCAAAGCTTCGCTCATCAAGCTACAGTTCTGCCAACCTTCAGTAATTTTCCTTGGACATTGCCTATCTCAAGGTACCAGACATCTTACTCGGGACCGGGTAAGAGCTGTGCTGGATATTCCGCCTCCAAGGACTTCTAAGTCTCTTCATGCCTTCCTAGGCCTCATTTCCTACTGCAGAGCATGGATCCCAGAGGCCTCCCTGCTCATGCAACCTCTCTATGACGCACTTAAGTCTGACCCTTTCTGCTTAACTAATGAAGCTCTGGACAATTTCAATGCTCTCAAACGTGCCATTGCTTCTGCTCCTGCCTTGGGCCTACCTGACTACTCCAAACCTTTTAAATTATTTGTCTCTGAAAGACAGGGCCATGCAACAGGAGTTCTCACCCAAACTAATGATTTAAGAGGCCGCCAGAGGCCTATTGGATATTTCTCATGTCAACTGGACATTGTGGCCAGAGGGACTCCTTCCTGTCTCAGGGCTGTTTTTGCTGCGAGGGAACTCATTGAAAGAACCTCAGACCTGGTCCTTGGCCACCCTCTGGTTGTTTTGGCCCCTCATGACATCTCTGCCATCATCAACCAAGTCCAGCTTAAGCACGTGTCTCCGGCCAGACACCTGCGCCTACAGTGTCATCTTCTCTTGCCTGACAACATTTCCATCCAAAGATGTCAGGTGCTTAATCCGTCCACTCTTCTTCCACTCCCTGAGGGGGGTATCTATTATGGATTTATCACAGATGAAACCTACATCTACCTGCTCTGTGGATGTATCAAGAAAGTCATGCATCCACATTTGTCATTTTATGAAGATGAGACACCTCTTTGTGAAGGCCCGGATTACGCCTTCTGCACCATGTGGTACAAGCCGAACATTACTCCTGAACCCTGCTATGAAGATGAGCTTTACCACTGGACCGATGTAAAGCTCACTGCACAAGACTTCTATTGTGACTCTGAAGGCAATAGCATGGTCTTGATCCAGCTACCTCAACAACTTAACTACCTTTACCGTCATTGGGACACTGCTATCCCACATATTCCTGTTACCAAGTTGAAGACAAGGTCATGGAATGATCTTGGGCCCATGGCAAAACTATGGGCCACCATGAATGAAGAACAGCTACAGGAAAATGGTATTGTCAAATACCCAACAACTGACCTTCTAGAAGCATGGCCACGCCATTTCCTGGAAAAGGAATTTCAAGATCTGGTCATAAAGAATGATTATGACCCAGAAACACCTCATGACTGTTTTGAACAGATGAAAATGGAAACAGTGCACTTACCAACTGTGCATGAGAACCCATTACCAGATCCGGATTTTACCCTGTTTGTGGACGGATCAAGATATGCCGATGAAGGAGGAACATATCACACAGGATATGCCGTAACCACAACAGATGAAGTTATCAAATCATCATCCTTACCGCCAGCAATGTCTGCGCAAGAAGCTGAATTACAGGCTCTGACTTCAGCATGCAAAATTTCCAAAGGAAAACGTGCCAACATCTATACAGACTCAAGATATGCTCTGGGTGTGGCACATGACTTCGGCCTAATTTGGAAGACAAGAGGATTTCTTACCACCGCCGGTACACCAGTCAAACACAGCACTGCAATCAAGGAGCTAATGGATGCCCTCCTACTCCCCAAGGAAGTGGCCGTTTTGAAAGTCAAGGCCCATGGGAAATTGGATACAGATGAAGCAAAGGGCAACCATTTGGCTGATCAGGCTGCTAAGCTAGCGGCCAGGGATCTACAGGAAGTGGATGAAGAAGTGTCCGGACAAGAAGAAGAAGTCCCTATTTTTGCTCTGCAAACTCTTCCTACTGATTTGCGAATTTTACAAGAACAGCAAGCTGCAGTCACTCCTGAAGAAATCCAGAAATGGAAAAAGAAAGGAGCTGTCCAAAAGGACGGAATATATTACAACAACTTCAAATTTTGTCTTCCCAGAAATTTGTACCCAGCAGTGGTCCAATGGGCACATGGGCCTGCACACCTGTCAAAAGAATTGATGGCCGCCCTCATACAGAAGTATTATGAAGCACCTGGAATCACAACATTGATCAATAGCTTCTGCAAGGCCTGTGTCATTTGTGCAAAATGCAATCCAGGAAGACCAATTAAGGTGCCTGCGAAACACCTGGCAAAGCCCATGTACCCCTTCCAGCGAATTCAAATTGACCACATCCAAATGCCCAAGAGTGGGCCCCATGAATATGCACTAGTAATAGTGGACATGTTCTCAGGCTGGCCAGAAGCCTACCCAGTGGCCAATATCACTGCAAAAACAACCGCAAAGCGCCTACTTACAGATATTGTATGTAGATTCGGACTCCCAGAAGTTATTGAGAGTGATCAAGGCCCAGCCTTTACAGCAACTGTGACTAAAGAAATTTGGACTGCTCTAGGGGTGACTCTAGCCTTCCATACCCCTTACCACCCACAAAGTAGTGGTAAAGTGGAGCGCATGAATGGCACTCTAAAAACCAGAATGTTAAAAATGTCACAAGAAACAAAGATGCCCTGGCCAGAAAGCCTACCAATAGCTCTGTTTAGTGTTAGGCACACACCTAGAGGGAAGCACTCACTGTCCCCATATGAGGTTCTATTTGGGACAGCACCCAGACTAGGTTGTTATTATCCGCAGCAGTTGCAACTCCAATCAGATGTTTTAGTAGACTATGTAACTGAACTTGCAAATGTCCTGAACAAAATACATGTCCAAGTTTTCTCTTCAATTCCAGATCCCGAATTGGATACAGGTTCCCATAACCTACTTCCCGGAGATTGGGTCCTGGTCAAGAAGTTTGTGCGGAAAAATACCCTGGAACCAAGATTTGACGGTCCATTCCAAGTTCTCCTGATTACCGCAACCTCCGTCAAATTGGCCGGTAGGCCAAATTGGATCCACGCTTCCCACTGCAAGAAATCTCCTGCCCCAGAGGAAGCGAATATCGCACAAACATGTATCTCTGGTACACCTTCTCCTTAATTAGCCTTATGAAGGCCCAGCAAGTAGCCATTACCAAAGACATTAGTGGGTACACCTTCTGGTATAATTCATCATGCACCCAGGTGGCTACTTATACCTTTGACTACTGTGATATTGTAGAATGCCCATTTCCCACACCACAAATCCAGAGCATCTATAGAGACATCCCTCATTCGAAAGACCCATATGTTTGTGTAGTTGACAAACAATGGGGGCACAATTGTGATCATTGGGGGGCGGCGGGATGGAATGCCGGGCCTGCCTGGGGTTACAAACCAAAAAGTGCCGTATCTAAAGTAGATGATCATGGTAGATCCCTCCTCCAGAGGATGACTTTGAGAAAGCCTGGAGGGAGTACACCAATGAAATTAATTCTTAATATTGAGCATCCAAGCCCAACAGATGCAGACCAGTATGTGATGGGAATGTATTGGAAAAAGGGTTCCTATAAAAAGTTAGGGCATTTCTACCTTAAAGATATGTGCAACTCTTCTGAGTGGCAAGGGGCCACCCATATGGTCCCTAACCCATTAAAACCTCATATCCAGACCTTTCAAGACATGATGGCCATTGCTAACCCCACTTTTGAAGATACCATGGCCGCTGAAACAGGTTTTAATGATGTAAATTTATGGTTAGAATGGATGAAATATAATGCCAATAAGCATAATAGAACCGCATGTTATGTGTGTGGCGGTGCCCGGCCTCACCTGGGTACCGTGCCTTTAATCCTACCAGTAGATATAGAAGAATGTGTTTTAAGCCTTTTTGCCTATCACTATAATTTTAACAGGTCCATATGTATTGCATGGACAAAGGAGTATCCTCTCCTAACCCAGGATGTCAAACCCCCTGATGGTATTACCGTATATAAAGGTAATTACACTTGCTATGCCATGTACGATGGTATTGGTAAATTTGTAGGTAACTTTTCCAAAGGTTATTGTGCTACATACAGAACTGTCCCCGTACGTTTACTGCAGCATCACACTAGGTCATTAGGGGATATTTACTGGTTGTGTGGGGATTTACAGTTAAGATCCAGAATGGACACAGCGTGGTGGGGGGAGTGTACGTTGACTAAGGCCATTATGCCTATACACATTATCTCTGACACACACCTCAACACCCATGGGCCCAGCCACACTAAGGTTAAACGTGAAGCCCCAGTGAAAGGAAGTTTTGACCCTCACATTTACATTGATGCCATTGGGGTGCCTAGGGGGGTACCCAATGAGTTTAAAGCAAGAGATGAGGTTGCTGCAGGATTTGAATCAATTTTTACCATAGTTACTGCAAACAAGAATTTAAACTGGATAAATTATATTTATTACAACCAACAGCGTTTCGTTAATTATACCAGAGACGCCCTCCAGGGGTTGGCCGAACAGCTGCAGGCCACATCCCAAATGACTTTTCAGAATAGAATGGCCCTAGATATGATCTTAGCAGAGAAAGGAGGGGTTTGTAAAATTTTGCCCGACACTATGACATGTTGTACATATATCCCAGAAAATACAGGCCCTAATGGTAAAGTTACATTAGCCATAGAAAAATTAAATGATCTGTCTGAAGAGTTAAAAAGGAATTCTGGGATAAAAGATCCTTGGGAAAGATGGTTTGGTTGGATGACAGGATGGCAAAAGGCTTTAATGCAGATTGGTATGGCTATACTAATTTTTCTTTTTATTTTTGCTCTTCTCTTTTGTTGTGTCCTCCCATGTCTGAGAAAATCCCTCATGAAGACTGTTGACCAAGCGGCACCCACTTTTACCCATCTCGAAGTTGATGACCAAGAATTTCAAGACATCAACTCACCCTGTCTGCCGCTGCAAATTATCCCCTTTGTTGATAAAGTGCAGGAATTCTAGGAAGGGACTAGATTAGGGACAGCATCTGTCAGTGAATGGTAAAGGCCCCATGTGGAGAAGTGGTGGGTTAGCTGCCATGGGATACCCTTGGGTGTGAAGCGTTCGAGAGCCATACTGACGGATGGTTAGCCTATTAGGGTCAGATCTAGGGACAGCCTTGCACTTTGCATTAACATCTAGCTAGCGGCCACGGGGTTTCTGTGCCTTTGGGTTAACACGTCTTCTGATACTAACATAATAAAGTTTTATCTCTTAGAATCTAACATTTCATAGGGGGGACTGATGTGGAATTATTAAAAATCTTTATTGTACTTGTATTGAATTATTGTACTAACTCCATTTTAACTTTATACTGTGACTTCTTCAATCCTCCATTTTGTCCTCCTAACCTGACTTCTTCAATCCTCCATTTTGTCCTCATGACTTAACTTGTTCATTTTAAAACTACATTACGTGACTGAACTTCTCAACCCAATTAGTACAGTAGACAAAGACTGTGTTTTCCTACAAGGACAAATACCAGGAGGTGCTGGTTACTCCTTAAGACTTGCCGGCTACTCCTTAGAATTTGTAAGATAGTATAGTTTGAAGGCCATAGAACACAGTAGTAATGAAATGTTCTATTCATAAGAGACCTTGCACCTGGACATAAAGCCTGATATCATTGACCGTGTAAAATGACGCTTAGGACCCCCTTATCCCCCCCGTGTCCAGAATAATCCCACCTCTGATGGGTGGGCACGGGACTAACCTCTTAATTTTACGAACCAATAGGTAAGACACTAACCCCGTCACTTAACAATTAATCCAATTGATGATGTTTATTTGCTGATATTCTAATAATCAATGATGACGCAAAATGCCTCTTAAAAGGGCCTGCGCGCCCGCTTTTACTTCACTTGCCAATAAACTTTCTCGAAGTTATTTTAACCTGAACCTTGCGTGTCAGACTTAATTACTTCAGCGTATATACGCAATCTAATTTTATTGATTTGGACAGGAA
The DNA here is from genome assembly GCF_036172605.1 of Pelobates fuscus. Taxonomy (NCBI): domain Eukaryota; kingdom Metazoa; phylum Chordata; class Amphibia; order Anura; family Pelobatidae; genus Pelobates; species Pelobates fuscus. The sequence continues at coordinate 80,918 of NW_026961867.1, read as the reverse complement.
CAGATAGACTTTGAACATTTTGGTTTACTTTCAAAAAGTACCATAACATAGGGATGCTTGTGATTGGTTGTGTATGTGTGTGGGAGTGGTTATGTGTTGGGTGAGTCCCTTTAAATCCTGACAAGATTTTTTTTAAAGTCTGAACTGTTTGTCTGCTAGCGTTGCTATCAGTCAGTGAGCAAATTATTAAATCCTTGGTGGTGTGAGGGTTAATTATGTGGCGGCTGGCATGTGCATAAAAGCCAGGCCCCATATTACATTTTTTTTAATAAACAATCAAATAATAATACAAAAAATCCTTTTAGGGGTCAGTATGATGTCAATGTTCCTAAAATGGAGGTATTTTAAGCTTTACACTTTTTTATAAATTTTTCATAAGAAAAAGATGAGGGATCTAAAGAGACGTATTGCGTAAGTCAGAAATGTTTAAAAAGCGATTAGTGAGTAAATGAGTTGTAGTAGCCCTTTAAACATGAGATTGACTTTGCATTTTGATTTGAGAGAATAATAAAATGAGTGTGTTTGCCTTTAAGGACAAAAAATAAATAAATGAATAACCCTCAGAAAAGAGTGAATGGAAGATTGCATTGAGTTGATCGCCCTCTTGTGGTGGGAGAGAAAACGAAAAAGCAAAAATAAGCCTACAACACCCGGTTGGTCTTGGTTGGTTGCTCTATCCGTAACCTTCTCGCAGCCGTCTCCCATCCAAGACCTGTCCAGGCTCCTCCTTGCAACGCTTCCGAGATCGTGGGATCGGGCAGATTCACGGAGCTACAGCCGTAGGCCGGAAGTGCAGCTCGACAAAGCTCCTCTTATCCTGCTCCCAGGCTCCCTCAGCACTGGCTTATGCTTCCACTCACTGCTCACACAGAGCTTCACATTGGAGCTTCTTTCAAGCAATCAATGTGCTTCTCAAATGGAGCTCATTCTCTCACATTCACTCCATCTTCTTATTCACGGATTCTCATTCACATCCTCCAAACTCACTTTCTTTTAGCTCTTCTTATTTTATTTTAACACAACTCGAGCCTGCTTTTATTCACATTTATTACTCTGCCTCTTCAACACTAGCCCAGCTTTACTGCCTGGCTACAGAGCTCCCTACACTATATATACAGAGCTCCATCATACAGAGCTCCCTGCACTATACATACAGAGCTCCCTACACTATACATACATAGCTCCATCTACAGAGCTCCCTGCACTATACATATAGAGCTCCATCATACAGAGCTCCCTGCACTATACATACAGAGCTCCATCATACAGAGCTCCCTGAACTATACATACAGAGCTCCATCTACAGAGCTCACTGCACTATAAACACAGAGCTCCATCTACAGAGCTCCCTGAACTATATATACAGAGCTCCCTGCACTATACACACAGAGCTCCATCATATAGAGCTCCCTGAACTATACATACAGAGCTCCATCATACAGAGCTCCCTGAACTATACATACAGAGCTCCCTGAACTATATATACAGAGCTCCATCATACAGAGCTCCCAACACTATACATACAGAGCTCCATCATACAGAGCTCCCTGCACTGTACATACAGAGCTCCATCATACAGAGCTCCCTGCACTATACATACAGAGCTCCATCATACAGAGCTCCCTGCACTATGCCTACCGAGCTCCCTGCACTATACATACAGAGCTCCATAATACAGAGCTCCCTGAACTATACATACAGAGCTCCCTACACTATACATACAGGGCTCCCTACACTATACATACAGAGCTCCATCATACAGAGCTCCCTGTACTATACATACAGAGCTCCAACATACAGAGCTCCCTGAACTATATATACAGAGCTCCATCATACAGAGCTCCCTGCACTATACATACAGAGCTCCATCACACAGAGCTCCCTGCACTATACATACAGAGCTCCCTGCACTATACATACAGAGCTCCATCATACAGAGCTCCCTGCACTATACATACAGAGCTCCCTGCACTATACACACAGAGCTCCAACATACAGAGCTCCCTGTACTATACATACAGAGCTCCCTGCACTATACATACAGAGCTCACTGAACTATACATACAGAGCTCTCTCATACAGAGCTCTCTGCACTATACATGGGCTCCCTAATACAGAGTTCCTTGCACTACACATGGGCTCCCTCATACATAGCCTTCTGCACAATACATACAGAGCTCCCTGCAATATACATAAAGCCTCCCTAATCCAGAGCTCCCTACACTATACATACAAAGCTCCCTCACACAGAGCTCCCTGAACTATACATGGGCTCCTTCACACAGAGCTCCATGCCTGCACTATGCATAGGCTTCAACATACAGAGCCATACATGAGCTCATGCAGAGCTGAGCTTCATGCACTATACATACAGAGCCAACTGCACTATACATGGGCTCCCTCATACTGAGCTCTCTAAAGTATACATGACTTCCCCACACATAGTTCCTTGCACTATACACACAGAGCTCCCGGCACTATATATGGGCTCCCTCATACAGAGCTCCCTGCACTATACATGGGCTCCCTCACAGAGCTCCCTGCTCTATACATGGGCTCCCTCACAGAGCTCCCTGCTCTATACATGGGCTCCCTCACAGAGCTCCCTGCACTGTACATGGGAGCTCCCTGCGCTACACATGGACTTCTTCATACAATACATTTCCTTTGCATACATTCTCTCACATTCACTCCATCTTCTTATTCACGGATTCTCATTCACATCCTCCAAACTCACTTTCTTTTAGCTCTTCTTATTTTATTTTAATACAACTGGAGCCTACTTGTATTCACATTTATTACTCTGCCTCTTCAACACTAGCCCAGCTTTACTGCCTGGCTACCGAGCTCCCTGCACTATACATACAGAGCTCCCTGCACTATACATACAGAGCTCCCTGCACTATATATGGGCTCCCTCATGCAGAGCTCCCTGCACTATACATACAGAGCTCCATCATACAGAGCTCCCTGCACTATATATGGGCTCCCTCATGCAGAGCTCCCTGCACTATACATACAGAGCTCCCTCATACAGAGCTCCCTGCACTATACATACAGAGCTCCCTGCACTATACATACAGAGCTCCCTGAACTATACATACAGTGCTCAAAAGGAGAAAAACTGTCCTTAAGGTGAAACCTGATAGAGGGATATTGGTATCAGAAAAGATCTTCCTAATTTATGTTAGGAACTAAAAGTTCTTAAAGTCACTAACCCCAAAGGTTTAGTGTACCGTAGCGATAGACGTTAAAAAATAATGCTTTAATAGGGTAAATAGACGTTCCCAACGTAAACTGTCGCCAATTTTAAGTCACAGTATGTGTTGGCTAGCTCTTGGCTAGCATCCAGACTTACTTGCACAAGAAAAATCGGGGCGTGTAGGTAGGGGGATAAACATAGAGGGAAAGACACAACATAAAGTGTAGGCACAGGTTGTTTGGTAGTCCAACTCTGTGTGCACAGATATCGTTATTCCTTTAGTAAAAGTCTAAGTATGGAATAACTTATTGTACTTCAATTCAAATGGATACACGTGTCAAATAACCATGTGTGGCGTAATGCACTAGTAACCAAGTATATGTATCCACAAATGTTCCGGGTAAGCCAGTTTATCAAAAGCCTTCCCAAAGAGCAAATATGTGGCTACCCTATTTCCCAGTATCCTCTGGGGGTTAGCTTTGTAATTCTTTTCAAATAATTTTTATTAAAGTTTTAGCTTTGTAATTCTGTACCGTTATAAGCTATTCGAGGTAATGTTTAATTTCTAGTGTCTCTAGAGATGGGGTCGTCTGACCTGGAGGTAATTGTCAGCTCGGATGGGCTCCGAGTTTCTGAGGCAAATGCTTCCTAAGAGGTGATCAGTGTATAAGGAAAAATCGGCTGCCGCAGTAATAGGTATGGTAAGGGTTAAACTGCTTGGTGTACTTGATTGTCTATACATATAATACTGGAAGTGGTTTACCGTTTTCCCGTGACTGAGCACCGGTTAGGAGACGTAAATGACATCCAGCTAGATTGTGAAAGAGGTATACCTGTGTCTTAGTTCGGAGAGATCTGTATATTTAGATAGCCGCTTATTTGCTCCAGGGTATTCTCCCGTAATGGGGCAGATAGCGGGGTAAATGTCGAGAGTGGTTAGTGTGCAGAATGGTATACCATACTTGGAAGTACAACTCCTAAAAATTGATACTTCTTAGGACATTTTGTAAGATAAGTCATAGGGTATATGCTGGCAAGTGAACAGATATTTAGTCTGATGGGTGTGCAGTGTTACTGCTAGGTTGCTTCTCCAGTTGGTGCCTGCTATTGCAGATACTAATGTTAGTCACATAACGTTACCAGCTCCACGGATGGCCCAATTATTTTCGTCAGATTCCCTATTTTAACTAATCCTAGAGATTTCAAAGAAAAGAAAGATGCCTTCGAGGTAATAGTAAAGCAAGAGTAAAGGTGATTTACCAATAAATAGAGTGTAGCCGTGGTAGAAGTAGCAAGGTAATTAGGTAATTGAAAGTAATAATGAATAGAGACCATCGGTCGGTCAATCAATTGTTCTGCACTGTTTCTCACTGACCTATGTGCCCCAGTGCCTTGGTCGGTATCCAGAACAAATAGAATTTGTTGGAGTTTATCTTAGGAGCAGTTAGGTGTACAGCGTTTCTAGTGCTGGTGTAGAATAGTGTCGGAAAAACCCGACGCGCTGTTCGCCCTGTATAGGGGCTTGTCATAGGGGTAACGTCTATCGCTACGGTACACTAAACCTTTGGGGTTAGTGACTTTAAGAACTTTTAGTTCCTAACATAAATTAGGAAGATCTTTTCTGATACCAATATCCCTCTATCAGGTTTCACCTTAAGGACAGTTTATCTCCTTTTGTACTCTATACCTTGAGGGTTACCCCCTCTCTGTCCGGTTACACTTGATAACCTCATGGGCCAACCCACTCCTTTAATACATACAGTGCTCTCTCATTCAGAGCTCCCTGAACTATACATACAGTGCTCTCTCATTCAGAGCTCTCTGCACTATACATGGACACCTTTATACAGAGCTCCCTGCACTATATATACACAGATACGTGACGTAATGGCAATGGCCGGAGTGGATACATCCGTTTTCGGCACACTCCGTCAGGGGTGCCATGGCTTCCAATGCTTCTGTAGTGGGCTGCAGACTGGAGGACATTATGAAAGCTGCAGACTGGTCTAATGACGCTACATTTCGTAACTTCTATTTCCGTCCGATTGAGCATATTTCCTCTAGGGTGATAGCCGTTATAAGTGCTTCTGTGGGATTTTTGCTTGGCAAACCCACTTTTACTCAAAGTAAGCAGATTTTATCTTGTGTCAATAAAAGCTATTTTTAATACTGTGCCATTGTGGCCTGGTTGTGTTTCATATACAATGGATGCTGAAGAAGGATTTCATTGCCACCTAAACATCTAATTACCCGGCCCCTCCCATGGGTCTTATTCCCACCCAGCCCTTCTATGTGTCTCAATCTCCCTAGTCCCTTCCAGATGTTAATTTCACACCCAGTCCCTCCCATGTGCCAAAATTCCCTCTGTCCCTCCATGTGTCTGAACCCCACCCAAGTCTCCCCATGTGTCTCAATTACCCCCAGTCCCTCCATGTGTCTCAACCCCACCCCGTCCCATGTGTCTCAATTCCCTCCGCCCCTTCCATGTATCAATTTTCCCCACAGTCCCTTCCGTGTGTCAAAACCCCCCAGTACCTTCCATGTGTCAATTCTCCCCTAGTCCCTCCATGTGTCGCAATTGTGTCTCAATCCCCTCCTGTCCCTTCCATGTGTCTCAATTCCCCCTCTTGTACCTCCATGTGTCAATATCCCCCAGTCCCTCCATGTGTCAATACCCCTCTAAATATGTAAATTCACCTCCCTCCATCACCAAGTTTCTTCCATGTGTCTCAATTCCTCGTCTTGTCCCTCCATGTGTCAATACTCCCATAGTCCCACTGTGTCAATCTTCTCTGTCCCTCAGTGTGTCACCCCCCCCCCGTCCCTCTATGTCTCAATCCCTCCGTCCCTTTATGTGTCAATTCACTTTCCCTTTGTCCTCCATACGTCAATCCCCCCCAAGTTCCCTCCATGTGTCTCTACCCCATTCCCCTCTGTACCTGCGCTGCTGTAGCGTGGCAGAGCTGGCTGCATGTCCCCATTCTCTCAGTGAGCACTTCCTGTCAGACTTGGTAGAGGACTGCTTGACCACGCTACTTGTTGTGACTGGCGGGGAGCGCAGTCTGTGCAAAATACTAGGCCCAAAAATAATGCACTGAAAATAATTCTAATCCAAATAAACAATTTATGCCAAAACAAAATCTGTGTAAAAAAAATCAATAAGATAAAATATAGTGCAGGCCAGTGGCTTAATTACCATGGTTGCAACTGAGACCGGGCCTCTCACTCCAAGTAATGGCGGCCCACGGTTGCAGCCAGGCCCCCTGGAGTGAGAGGCTCGGTCTCAGTTGCAACCGTGGTAGTTAAGTAGTTAAGCCACTGGCCTGCACTATATTTTCTCTTGCTGATTTTTTTACACAGATTTCTTTTTTGGCATAAATTGTTTATTTGGATTAGAATTATTTTCAGTGCATTATTTGTGGGCCTAGTATTTTGTTTCACTATTTTAGGAGTGACTGCAGCTCTATTGGTATATATTTACTAACAAGTTTGTTTTACATGTTATGTTTTTAGCGCTTTCCACGTTTCTGGCTAATTTTGTTATTTCCAAAGCAAGCCACGCTCCTGGATTATATGTATGATAACAGGAGGGTGGCTGCAAATATAAAAATGATCACGTGTGTGTGTATGTCTGATTGTGTATGTATCTGTGTCAAGGTATGTACATGTCTGTGTGGATCTGTTTGTCAGTGTACGCATGTGTCAAGGTGTGGGCACGTGTCAGTGTTTGTGTGTCTCTGTTTGTATTTATGTGTGTGTATACGACAGTGTGTTTATGTGTGTGTCCCTCTGTGTTTTAATGCGTAGGTATATTTGTGTAAATATATATATATATATAGAGTTGGCAGTGTATGAGGCCCTGGGGAGCTAGCAAAGCTAAGCGTACAAGGGCACATGTAGGGATGCTTGTGATTGGTTGTGTATGTGTGTGGGAGTGGTTATGTGTTGGGTGAGTCCCTTTAAATCCTGACAAGATTTTTTTTAAAGTCTGAACTGTTTGTCTGCTAGCGTTGCTATCAGTCAGTGAGCAAATTATTAAATCCTTGGTGGTGTGAGGGTTAATTATGTGGCGGCTGGCATGTGCATAAAAGCCAGACCCCATATTACATTTTTTTTAATAAACAATCAAATAATAATACAAAAAATCCTTTTAGGGGTCAGTATGATGTCAATGTTCCTAAAATGGAGGTATTTTAAGCTTTACACTTTTTTATAAATTTTTCATAAGAAAAAGATGAGGGATCTAAAGAGACGTATTGCGTAAGTCAGAAATGTTTAAAAAGCGATTAGTGAGTAAATGAGTTGTAGTAGCCCTTTAAACATGAGATTGACTTTGCATTTTGATTTGAGAGAATAATAATGAGTGTGTTTGCCTTTAAGGACAAAAAATAAATAAATGAATAACCCTCAGAAAAGAGTGAATGGAAGATTGCATTGAGTTGATCGCCCTCTTGTGGTGGGAGAGAAAACGAAAAAGCAAAAATAAGCCTACAACACCCGGTTGGTCTTGGTTGGTTGCTCTATCCGTAACCTTCTCGCAGCCGTCTCCCATCCAAGACCTGTCCAGGCTCCTCCTTGCAACGCTTCCGAGATCGTGGGATCGGGCAGATTCACGGAGCTACAGCCGTAGGCCGGAAGTGCAGCTCGACAAAGCTCCTCTTATCCTGCTCCCAGGCTCCCTCAGCACTGGCTTATGCTTCCACTCACTGCTCACACAGAGCTTCACATTGGAGCTTCTTTCAAGCAATCAATGTGCTTCTCAAATGGAGCTCATTCTCTCACATTCACTCCATCTTCTTATTCACGGATTCTCATTCACATCCTCCAAACTCACTTTCTTTTAGCTCTTCTTATTTTATTTTAACACAACTCGAGCCTGCTTTTATTCACATTTATTACTCTGCCTCTTCAACACTAGCCCAGCTTTACTGCCTGGCTACAGAGCTCCCTACACTATATATACAGAGCTCCATCATACAGAGCTCCCTGCACTATACATACAGAGCTCCCTACACTATACATACATAGCTCCATCTACAGAGCTCCCTGCACTATACATATAGAGCTCCATCATACAGAGCTCCCTGCACTATACATACAGAGCTCCATCATACAGAGCTCCCTGAACTATACATACAGAGCTCCATCTACAGAGCTCACTGCACTATAAACACAGAGCTCCATCTACAGAGCTCCCTGAACTATATATACAGAGCTCCCTGCACTATACACACAGAGCTCCATCATATAGAGCTCCCTGAACTATACATACAGAGCTCCATCATACAGAGCTCCCTGAACTATACATACAGAGCTCCCTGAACTATATATACAGAGCTCCATCATACAGAGCTCCCAACACTATACATACAGAGCTCCATCATACAGAGCTCCCTGCACTGTACATACAGAGCTCCATCATACAGAGCTCCCTGCACTATACATACAGAGCTCCATCATACAGAGCTCCCTGCACTATGCCTACCGAGCTCCCTGCACTATACATACAGAGCTCCATAATACAGAGCTCCCTGAACTATACATACAGAGCTCCCTACACTATACATACAGGGCTCCCTACACTATACATACAGAGCTCCATCATACAGAGCTCCCTGTACTATACATACAGAGCTCCAACATACAGAGCTCCCTGAACTATATATACAGAGCTCCATCATACAGAGCTCCCTGCACTATACATACAGAGCTCCATCACACAGAGCTCCCTGCACTATACATACAGAGCTCCCTGCACTATACATACAGAGCTCCATCATACAGAGCTCCCTGCACTATACATACAGAGCTCCCTGCACTATACACACAGAGCTCCAACATACAGAGCTCCCTGTACTATACATACAGAGCTCCCTGCACTATACATACAGAGCTCACTGAACTATACATACAGAGCTCTCTCATACAGAGCTCTCTGCACTATACATGGGCTCCCTAATACAGAGTTCCTTGCACTACACATGGGCTCCCTCATACATAGCCTTCTGCACAATACATACAGAGCTCCCTGCAATATACATAAAGCCTCCCTAATCCAGAGCTCCCTACACTATACATACAAAGCTCCCTCACACAGAGCTCCCTGAACTATACATGGGCTCCTTCACACAGAGCTCCATGCCTGCACTATGCATAGGCTTCAACATACAGAGCCATACATGAGCTCATGCAGAGCTGAGCTTCATGCACTATACATACAGAGCCAACTGCACTATACATGGGCTCCCTCATACTGAGCTCTCTAAAGTATACATGACTTCCCCACACATAGTTCCTTGCACTATACACACAGAGCTCCCGGCACTATATATGGGCTCCCTCATACAGAGCTCCCTGCACTATACATGGGCTCCCTCACAGAGCTCCCTGCTCTATACATGGGCTCCCTCACAGAGCTCCCTGCTCTATACATGGGCTCCCTCACAGAGCTCCCTGCACTGTACATGGGAGCTCCCTGCGCTACACATGGACTTCTTCATACAATACATTTCCTTTGCATACATTCTCTCACATTCACTCCATCTTCTTATTCACGGATTCTCATTCACATCCTCCAAACTCACTTTCTTTTAGCTCTTCTTATTTTATTTTAATACAACTGGAGCCTACTTGTATTCACATTTATTACTCTGCCTCTTCAACACTAGCCCAGCTTTACTGCCTGGCTACCGAGCTCCCTGCACTATACATACAGAGCTCCCTGCACTATACATACAGAGCTCCCTGCACTATATATGGGCTCCCTCATGCAGAGCTCCCTGCACTATACATACAGAGCTCCATCATACAGAGCTCCCTGCACTATATATGGGCTCCCTCATGCAGAGCTCCCTGCACTATACATACAGAGCTCCCTCATACAGAGCTCCCTGCACTATACATACAGAGCTCCCTGCACTATACATACAGAGCTCCCTGAACTATACATACAGTGCTCAAAAGGAGAAAAGCTGTCCTTAAGGTGAAACCTGATAGAGGGATATTGGTATCAGAAAAGATCTTCCTAATTTATGTTAGGAACTAAAAGTTCTTAAAGTCACTAACCCCAAAGGTTTAGTGTACCGTAGCGATAGACGTTAAAAAATAATGCTTTAATAGGGTAAATAGACGTTCCCAACGTAAACTGTCGCCAATTTTAAGTCACAGTATGTGTTGGCTAGCTCTTGGCTAGCATCCAGACTTACTTGCACAAGAAAAATCGGGGCGTGTAGGTAGGGGGATAAACATAGAGGGAAAGACACAACATAAAGTGTAGGCACAGGTTGTTTGGTAGTCCAACTCTGTGTGCACAGATATCGTTATTCCTTTAGTAAAAGTCTAAGTATGGAATAACTTATTGTACTTCAATTCAAATGGATACACGTGTCAAATAACCATGTGTGGCGTAATGCACTAGTAACCAAGTATATGTATCCACAAATGTTCCGGGTAAGCCAGTTTATCAAAAGCCTTCCCAAAGAGCAAATATGTGGCTACCCTATTTCCCAGTATCCTCTGGGGGTTAGCTTTGTAATTCTTTTCAAATAATTTTTATTAAAGTTTTAGCTTTGTAATTCTGTACCGTTATAAGCTATTCGAGGTAATGTTTAATTTCTAGTGTCTCTAGAGATGGGGTCGTCTGACCTGGAGGTAATTGTCAGCTCGGATGGGCTCCGAGTTTCTGAGGCAAATGCTTCCTAAGAGGTGATCAGTGTATAAGGAAAAATCGGCTGCCGCAGTAATAGGTATGGTAAGGGTTAAACCGCTTGGTGTACTTGATTGTCTATACATATAATACTGGAAGTGGTTTACCGTTTTCCCGTGACTGAGCACCGGTTAGGAGACGTAAATGACATCCAGCTAGATTGTGAAAGAGGTATACCTGTGTCTTAGTTCGGAGAGATCTGTATATTTAGATAGCCGCTTATTTGCTCCAGGGTATTCTCCCGTAATGGGGCAGATAGCGGGGTAAATGTCGAGAGTGGTTAGTGTGCAGAATGGTATACCATACTTGGAAGTACAACTCCTAAAAATTGATACTTCTTAGGACATTTTGTAAGATAAGTCATAGGGTATATGCTGGCAAGTGAACAGATATTTAGTCTGATGGGTGTGCAGTGTTACTGCTAGGTTGCTTCTCCAGTTGGTGCCTGCTATTGCAGATACTAATGTTAGTCACATAACGTTACCAGCTCCACGGATGGCCCAATTATTTTCGTCAGATTCCCTATTTTAACTAATCCTAGAGATTTCAAAGAAAAGAAAGATGCCTTCGAGGTAATAGTAAAGCAAGAGTAAAGGTGATTTACCAATAAATAGAGTGTAGCCGTGGTAGAAGTAGCAAGGTAATTAGGTAATTGAAAGTAATAATGAATAGAGACCATCGGTCGGTCAATCAATTGTTCTGCACTGTTTCTCACTGACCTATGTGCCCCAGTGCCTTGGTCGGTATCCAGAACAAATAGAATTTGTTGGAGTTTATCTTAGGAGCAGTTAGGTGTACAGCGTTTCTAGTGCTGGTGTAGAATAGTGTCGGAAAAACCCGACGCGCGTTTCGCCCTGTATAGGGGCTCGTCATAGGGGTAACGTCTATCGCTACGGTACACTAAACCTTTGGGGTTAGTGACTTTAAGAACTTTTAGTTCCTAACATAAATTAGGAAGATCTTTTCTTATACCAATATCCCTCTATCAGGTTTCACCTTAAGGACAGTTTTTCTCCTTTTGTACTCTATACCTTGAGGGTTACCCCCTCTCTGTCCGGTTACACTTGATAACCTCATGGGCCAACCCACTCCTTTAATACATACAGTGCTCTCTCATTCAGAGCTCCCTGAACTATACATACAGTGCTCTCTCATTCAGAGCTCTCTGCACTATACATGGACACCTTTATACAGAGCTCCCTGCACTAAATATACACAGATACGTGACGTAATGGCAATGGCCGGAGTGGATACATCCGTTTTCGGCACACTCCGTCAGGGGTGCCATGGCTTCCAATGCTTCTGTAGTGGGCTGCAGACTGGAGGACATTATGAAAGCTGCAGACTGGTCTAATGACGCTACATTTCGTAACTTCTATTTCCGTCCGATTGAGCATATTTCCTCTAGGGTGATAGCCGTTATAAGTGCTTTTGTGGGATTTTTGCTTGGCAAACCCACTTTTACTCAAAGTAAGCAGATTTTATCTTGTGTCAATAAAAGCTATTTTTAATACTGTGCCATTGTGGCCTGGTTGTGTTTCATATACAATGGATGCTGAAGAAGGATTTCATTGCCACCTAAACATCTAATTACCCGGCCCCTCCCATGGGTCTTATTCCCACCCAGCCCTTCTATGTGTCTCACTCTCCCTAGTCCCTTCCAGATGTTAATTTCACACCCAGTCCCTCCCATGTGCCAAATTTCCCTCTGTCCCTCCATGTGTCTGAACCCCACTCAAGTCTCCCCATGTGTCTCAATTACCCCCAGTCCCTCCATGTGTCTCAACCCCACCCCGTCCCATGTGTCTCAATTCCCTCCGCCCCTTCCATGTATCAATTTTCCCCACAGTCCCTTCCGTGTGTCAAAACCCCCCAGTACCTTCCATGTGTCAATTCTCCCCTAGTCCCTCCATGTGTCGCAATTGTGTCTCAATCCCCTCCTGTCCCTTCCATGTGTCTCAATTCCCCCTCTTGTACCTCCATGTGTCAATATCCCCCAGTCCCTCCATGTGTCAATACCCCTCTAAATATGTAAATTCACCTCCCTCCATCACCAAGTTTCTTCCATGTGTCTCAATTCCTCGTCTTGTCCCTCCATGTGTCAATACTCCCATAGTCCCACTGTGTCAATCTTCTCTGTCCCTCAGTGTGTCACCCCCCCCCCCCCCATCCCTCCATGTCTCAATCCCTCCGTCCCTTTATGTGTCAATTCACTTTCCCTTTGTCCTCCATACGTCAATCCCCCCCAAGTTCCCTCCATGTGTCTCTACCCCATTCCCCTCTGTACCTGCGCTGCTGTAGCGTGGCAGAGCTGGCTGCATGTCCCCATTCTCTCAGTGAGCACTTCCTGTCAGACTTGGTAGAGGACTGCTTGACCACGCTACTTGTTGTGACTGGCGGGGAGCGCAGTCTGTGCAAAATACTAGGCCCAAAAATAATGCACTGAAAATAATTCTAATCCAAATAAACAATTTATGCCAAAACAAAATCTGTGTAAAAAAAATCAATAAGATAAAATATAGTGCAGGCCAGTGGCTTAATTACCATGGTTGCAACTGAGACCGGGCCTCTCACTCCAAGTAATGGCGGCCCACGGTTGCAGCCAGGCCCCCTGGAGTGAGAGGCTCGGTCTCAGTTGCAACCGTGGTAGTTAAGTAGTTAAGCCACTGGCCTGCACTATATTTTCTCTTGCTGATTTTTTTACACAGATTTCTTTTTTGGCATAAATTGTTTATTTGGATTAGAATTATTTTCAGTGCATTATTTGTGGGCCTAGTATTTTGTTTTGTGGTGGAATCTCGGTAAAAATAAATTTAGTAGGCCGAGATTACCACGTGGCATGTGTACGTGCATATGCTGACGTATCGATCAGTTGGTTGCACGAGGCAAGATACGATCAGTAGTGTACGGAGCATGTGCAAGAATACAGGATGTAGTATTCCCCCTCCTCCATTGTGCTGGACAAGCCATGCGGTCAAACAGGAAGTTAATTCTTATTTGTGTTGATTGGTCAAGGGAATGGGCGGGTGGAGCTTAATATGGGAGGAGTTACATGCCTATATAAGGAGCCTGCACTATTGTCCGGGGCTCAGAATTTGCTGTATTTTGGTGACGCTAGTCCCTCTGAGTCCCGATCGGTGATCCAATAAAGAATCTCTTCCTTCCTGAAGAAACCTGTGTCCATCTCTCTGTGCTTGGCTTCCGTCAGTTTCTCCGGTATCATTTGGTGCATTGGCCGGGAAGCTCATCGTTCAACGGTAGCTGAGAGGCAGAGGCGTGAGACGGTCTATCTTTGCCCACGTTCTCTACGGCTGAACCCCTGAACTTCTGCGTGGACCTCCCTTCGTCTCGGCGCCACTGGTCTGTTGTCCAGGAGATCATCGGCCTCTACGTGAGAAGTGCTGGGGTGTCCCCGTCGATGAGTGTGAACTCAGGTTCAGGAACGAGGAGGTAAGACAACTGCTGTTTTAGACGGCAGGACCCGCTAGGGGTATACCGATTGTGCGGTAGGCCCAAAGGGGTTTTTGAATCTGTATCTGCCCCCTCTGTCGGAGGGAAGGAGCGAAGGCGCACCGCTCGATCGAACGCTCTTTAGTCAGACCGTTTGATTTGGTTAGTCAGGCGGGGTCCTGGTGTAAATAGCCCTAGCCGGACACCGGTGTCTTGTCTAGACTAGCGTTCTAGGGTGTATATTACGTTCGCTAGGTCGGAGGGACCGGGAGACTAAGCGGCGCCTGTGTAAATTCGGTTCGCTAGTTCTCATCCTATCTGGGCTAAGTGGGAAGGCGTGTAAATTTGGAACCCACTAGACTTTTGATAGTACGACTAAGAGGCGCCTGTGTAAATTCGGTTCTCTAGCTCGTTGTATAGTGCGACTAAGAGGCGCCTGTGTAAATTCGGTTCTCTAGCTCGCTATATATGTGGTGATTGGGCAGTGTGGCTAACCAAAACGTATGTAGATTGTTTTTAGGTAGTCCATTCAAGGTACTGGCCAATAGTTTAGTTGGGAATTGTAAATGTGTTAGCGATTGTTTAGTAAAGTGTATATCTTGTTAGATAGCGCGAGCTCAGCGGTCTAGCGAGAGTGTTAATAGTGTGTTGCTGTATTATAGTGCACGGTACCATAACCCTGTATATTTACTGACACTGTATATAAGTACTAATCATTGTCGTCAATTGCATGTTTTAACACCATAACCACTAATAATTGTATTGTGACCTTAACTTGTGCTTTGACCTATGCTAACCGTACTGTAACCGCTATTTGTAAAAGACGATGTTACTGGGGTGTGTTATAGACGGGTAATTCGTATATAGAGAATTATAGCGTGGGTGACTGTATAGTTACGCCAAAGGGCATAATATTGATTATATAGTGACTGGTGTAACAGCTGTGTGTGTACGGGAATTCCCTGAGTGTTTATTGTTATTGTGTACGTTTCACTTGGTAACCGTACCACGTGGTGCTGTTGCCAGAGGAAACGGGTGTGACTGTTGAATAGTACGCGTGTATAGTAATCGTTGTCGACGACGTTCCATTGTTAAATATGGGTGCGTCGCAGTCAACGATTCCGGATCCCTTAGGATGTATGGTTAAGAATTTTAAAAAGGGATTCAAGGTTTGTGATTTTGGGGTAAAGATGTCTCCTGTACGTTTGGTCACTTTATGTACTAGGGAGTGGCCTACTTTGGTTGCGGCATGGCCGCCACGTGGCAGTTTGGATCCAACTCTGGTACAGCGCTTACACGTGGCTGTATCAGGTAGGTCTGAACTTTACGGCCAGTTTCCTTATATTGACTGTTGGAGACAGGCCGTAAATGACTCGCCAAAATGGCTCCAGACATGCCACGAGGAGCAGTGTCGCCTCATGGTAGCTAGGACTTGTTCGTCCACTAGGACTGGTGTTAGGCCCATTTTGGACACGCCCCCTGAGTCCGAGATCCCTTTGCCGCCCCCTTACTTTCCGTTAAGAGGAAGTGACGCAAACGCAGGAAGACCTGCAGCCCTCCCCTCATTACCCCCATCCACTTCCGCTTCCTCCTCCAGTACAGGATCCACCCCCCCTCGTACTAAATCTCCCCTTCCGGAACCAGAACCCACCCCCATTAGAAACGAATATCCTGATTTGGCGCCACTTCAGACTTCCGGTCAAGCTTCATCTAGCTCGGCTCGAAGTGTTTTATTTACGACCTTTTCCCAAAACCAACCTCCCACATCCCCATACCCTATCTCTCCCCGACCGGAACCCATGACTGACGCCTCCCTACGTAGCCCCATCCAAACCCGACAGTTGACTGGTGCCCAACAATTAAAGCACTATCAGATGCCTCTTCGTCTGAATCCCGGGTCAGCTTATATCGATGCCGCAGGTCAAATGGCACACGCTGACCCAGTCTTCGTATATGTCCCATTTACCACTACCGACCTTTTAAACTGGAAGACCCATAATTCCTCGTATACTGAGAAACCACAAGCCATGACTGATCTGTTCACCTCAATAGTACAGACGCATAATCCGACATGGGCTGATTGCCAGCAGTTACTAATGACTTTATTTAACAATGAGGAAAGGACAAGGATTAATCAAGCAGCCATTAAAGCACTAGAGGATAGAGCCCGTGCTTTGAACCAAGCTAATCCAGCAGCATGGGCCGCAACACATTATCCCAACACTGATCCCGATTGGAATGTAAATGGTGCTGATATGGTTCAACTCAGAGCCTATAGAGACGCTATAATTGCTGGCATGAAAGCAGGAGGAAAGAAAGCCATTAACATGTCGAAGACAGTTGAGGTGATTCAGAAAAGCGATGAAGCGCCCAGTGTCTTTTCTGACCGATTATTGGAGGCATACCGCTTGTATACCCCCTTTAATCCGGAAGACGCAGATAATTCCCGAATGGTTAACTCCGCCTTTGTCAGCCAAGCTTACGGAGATATTAAGCGCAAGCTACAAAAGTTAGAAGGGTTTGCAGGTATGTCCATCACCCAACTAATGGAGGTAGCAAATAAGGTCTATATGAACAGGGATACAGAAAATAAGAAAGAGGAAGAGCGCAAGATGCGTAAAAAGGCTGATATGCTAGCGGTAGCAATCGCAGGCGTAGATAAACGGGGCCCAGATAGAGGCAATAATAGATGGAGTAGGGAGCCTTTGAGTAGGGATCAGTGCGCGTATTGCAAGGAAGAAGGGCATTGGAGGAACGAATGTCCGCAAAGAGAGCAGTACGAGAGAGACCAACCCAGGGCAGGCTACGGAAACTTTAGAGGCAGAGCGAGAGGTAGAGGAGGTCCCGGAGGGAGTAATGGTTATAGAGGGAGTAATGGGAACAGAGGAAGTGTTAGGGAAGACAGGTATATTCCAGCAGCGCAAAGGTCCCGCGATAGAGAAGGTAGGGACTTCGTAGGATTGGCTGACACGGTCATGGAGGACTATTGATACCGACCGGGCTCCATCCCCCTTGGTCGAGCGGAGCCTATGGTCGATGTATCAATAGGGGGGAAAAGGAGTGCATTCATGATCGACACTGGTGCTGAACATTCAGTGGTGACTAATCTAGTTGCTCCTCCATCTGGAAGGACTATTACTGTGATAGGAGCAACTGGAAGAAGTGCTGAAAGACCGGTTCTTAAAAGTCGACTCTGTACATTGGGAGGCCACGTAGTAAAACACCAATTCCTTTATATGCCTGAATGTCCAGTCCAATTGCTGGGACGTGATATGCTATCAAAATTACAAGCGCAGATTACGTTCCTACCAAATGGAACAACATCTTTGAAGTTTAATGGACCTTCAGGTATTATGACTTTATCCGTACCAAAGGAAGAAGAGTGGCGACTTTATACAGTGTTGACTAGCCAAAACCCTAGGAGTGATGAGACATTGTTTAACATACCAGGAGTTTGGGCAGAGAACAACCCACCAGGACTGGCCCGCAATATTCCACCAATAAAAATTGAACTGAAACATGGGGTTTATCCAGTGAGCCTAAGACAATATCACATTCCGCAGAAGGCTAAGAAGAACATCCAATCCTATCTGGATAAGTTCATACGGTATGGTATCCTAAAATTCTGTACTTCCCCCTGGAACACCCCATTGCTGCCTGTTCAAAAGCCCGGTACAGATGAGTATCGACCTGTGCAGGACTTAAGAGCAGTCAATGATGCGGTTGTTAGTATACATCCAGTCGTACCCAATCCATATAACCTGCTTGCTTTAATTCCGGGCGGGGCTACTTACTTCACAGTCTTAGATCTCAAAGATGCCTTCTTTTGCCTCCGAATTGCCGCAGAAAGTCAATGTATTTTCGCTTTCCAATGGGAGAACGCTGTAACGGGCTCAAAACGCCAAATGACTTGGACAAGACTGCCCCAAGGGTTTAAAAATTCACCTACCCTATTTGGCTCAGCCCTAAGTCAAGATCTACTGGATTTCGAGTCCATCCCAGGAGAGTGTGTCTTGTTACAATATGTAGATGACTTGTTGATAGCAGCAGTTACAAAAGAAAAATGTCAGCAAGCAACGCACGATCTACTACACATTCTCTGGAAGGCAGGATACAAGGTGTCTAGAAAGAAGGCTCAGTTGTGTTTGCCAACTGTCAAGTATCTGGGATTCCATATCTCTGAAGGTCAAAGGATTATGGGGCCAGAGAGAAAAGAAGCTGTCTGCCAAATACCAATACCCAAGAATAGAAGACAAGTGCGAGAATTCTTGGGGGCAGCAGGCTTCTGTAGGATATGGATTCCCAGCTATGCGATACTAGCAAAACCTCTGTACGCAGCTATCAAAGGTACAGAGCACGACCCCTTCTTATGGACCCAAGAACAGCAAACGGCATTTGAAGATGTGAAGAAGGCTTTGATGAGTGCCCCAGCATTAGGTCTACCTGATCACACACGACCATTCTACTTATATGTACACGAGCAAAGAAGAATGGCTGTGGGAGTATTGACACAGTACTTGGGATCATGGCAAAGACCTGTTGCCTACATGTCTAAGCAACTGGATGCAGTGGCCAGCGGACTTCCACCTTGTCTAAGAGCCGTAGCTGCAGCCGCCCTGCTAGTAGCTGAAGCCGATAAACTCACTCTGGGTCAAGAACTTTATGTACGAGTCCCACATGCAGTACAGACGTTGTTGGATTACAAAGGAAATCATTGGTTTAGTAACAGCCGTATGACCAAGTATCAAGCAATGTTGTGTGAAAACCCAAGAGTGCATTTAGAGACTGTAAACACCTTAAATCCAGCTACCCTTTTGCCACAACCTACTGAAAGTCAACATGATTGTTTGGAAGTAATGGATGAAGTATTCTCAAGTAGACCAGATCTTCGTGATTTTCCCATCCAGAACCCCGATGTTCAATATTATACCGATGGCAGTAGTTATGTGAAAGAAGGGATCCGCTATGCAGGATATGCAGTAACAACAATAGACAAGGTGATAGAAGCTCGGCCACTGGCGAAAGGAACATCAGCACAAAAGGCAGAATTGATAGCACTAACACGAGCGTTACAATTGGCTGAAGGTTTAAGAGTGAATATCTATACGGACTCTAAGTATGCGTTCTTAACCACTCATGCCCACGGAGCTTTGTATAAAGAAAGAGGACTACTGAATTCAGAAGGAAAAGAAATCAAATACGCAGCTGAAATCCTACAACTATTGGAAGCAGTGTGGGAGCCGAAAGAAGTCGGTATCATACATTGTCGAGCGCATCTGAGAGGAGATGGTGATGTAACCAAGGGAAATCGGATGGCAGATAGTGCAGCTAAGCGTGCTGCTGAATCAGGAAGACAGGAGTATGTGGGGCATATAGCTGCTCTGATACCAACCCCACTGTCTCAATGGACTCCAGTTTATACAGCTCAAGAAGAGGAGTGGTTAAAGACTGAACCGGGAAAGTATTTGGAGAACAAGTGGTATCAGCTAGAAGATGGAAGAATAGTTATACCAGCATCGCTAGCGGTAGAAATTGTCCAAAATTATCACAATGGGACACATTCTGGGAGAGACAGTACTGAAGAATCTCTCAGGAAACATTTCTACATACCGAGATTGTCCAACTTGACTCAGGCCATTGTACGCAGATGTGTAACGTGTGCTAAGAATAATGCAAGACAAGGACCAGTAAAGCCACCAGGAGTCCAGTTTATGGGGGGACTCCCCATGTCCGATCTACAAATAGACTTTACAGTGATGCCTAAATCGGGTGGACATCGTTACCTGCTGGTAATTGTGTGCACCTATTCAGGCTGGGTAGAAGCATGTCCTACTCGTACAGAGAAAGCAGGAGAAGTTGTGAGATTCCTGCTACGAGAAATAATACCCCGATATGGACTACCCTGTTCTATAGGATCGGACAATGGTCCAGCTTTTGTTCACCAGTGCCTACAACAACTGACTCATATGCTTGGTATAAAGTGGAGGCTTCATACTGCATATAGACCCCAGAGTTCTGGTAAGGTAGAGAGAATGAATAGAACTATAAAGAACCAGTTGGCTAAAATGTGTCAGGAAACCCAACTTAAGTGGAACGTTCTCTTACCTATAGCTCTATTGCGAATCCGCAGTACCCCTACCAGAAGGATGGGCCTCTCTCCTTTTGAAATTATGTATGGGCGACCACCTCCCGTACTTGGTAACTTAAGGGGGGACTTGAGTCAGTTGGGAGAAGGAATTACCCGGCAGCAGGTTGTAGAGTTGGGTAAGACTATGGAGGAGGTACAGAAATGGGTACAAGATAGATTACCTGTGAATATTTATCCCCCTGTTCATAGTTATCATCCAGGAGACCAAGTGTGGATTAAAGAGTGGAATAATGTACCGTTAGGGCCCAAGTGGAGAGGTCCTTATGTTGTTCTTTTGTCTACCCCTACAGCGATAAAAGTAGCAGAAGTGACTCCGTGGATACATCACTCCAGGGTTAAACCAGCAGCAGTCGATTCTTGGCAAGTTACAGCAGATCCAGAGAATCCCTGCAAGATCCGGTTGAAACGCACTACTCAGTCGGAGTAACGAGGAATTATTGTGGATTACAAATTTTATTGTTACAGGTGTGAGTGAGAAGGCCATAATAAAGCCTGTCCGCTTACCATCACATAGTGTATAAGCCAGGAAAGTCTCGAAGGGACACCTGTGAAGACGAGCAGAACTCCATTCCCTGCAGCCCTCACATCCTGGAAGCTGAGGTTCCATCGCACGGACGAAGACTGAGGATGACGGCGAAAGATGTGCTTTTGATTGTGTTTATTTACATGTGTTTTTATATTCAGGAAGGTAGAGGTACCGACACTCCTAGCTGTGAGGTATGCATTAAGACTACGAGAACAGGTAACCATATTTCCCAAACCCTAATTTGGCATTCACAATACGAGTGTAAAGGAGATGTATCGAGATGTAGATACTTAAATATAGATTATAGTGTGTGCCATTTAGGAGTAGGAGAACCTAAGTGCTTCAGTCCGGAGTATCAGCCTCGTACAATTTGGTTGACTCTCAGGAATGGAGATCCTCAGGGGACCCTAATTAATAAGACGGTGTTAGAATCCGTACATTCTTCGGGTGTTCTGCTATTTGATGCGTGTAAAGCGATATCGAGTGGTAGAAAGCCGTGGAATGTATGTGGGGATCTTAGATGGGAGAGGACGTATGGATCTAATGATAAATATATTTGTCCCAGTAGTAAAAATAAGTATGTAAGTCCTAGATGCCCAAATAAAGACTATAACTTTTGCCCATATTGGTCTTGTGTGGGGTGGGCGACTTGGGGACAGACAGTAGACAAAGACATGATAGTGACTAAGTTGCCGACTAGCCCATATTGTAAGTCTATGGAATGCAACCCAGTCCATATACTTATTAATAACCCCGACAAGTTCCTAGATAAGTATGGAAATTTATTTGGGTTTCAGATATACGGGACGGGTTTAGATCCTGGGACATTATTGTTTATAGGAATAGAGACTGATACGGTATCCTCCCAGACTCATCAAGTATACCATTCTTTTTATGAAGAGATGAGTATAGATAATAAGATCCCCCATAATGCTAAAAACCTGTTCATCGATTTAGCTGAAAGTATTGCCGGTAGTCTTAATGTTACCAACTGCTATGTGTGTGGAGGTACTAACATGGGAGACCAATGGCCTTGGGAAGCAAAGGAGGTAATGTCCGGTTCTGAGGCAGTTGACCAACTAATATCTACACAAGCCGATTATCATATGAGTGTTAGAGGTAAATCTGAGTGGAGATTAAAGACCTCCATCATAGGTTATGTTTGCATAGCAAGGAAAGGAATAATGTATAATACTTCTGTAGGAGAATTAACTTGTCTAGGGCAAAAAGCTTATGATGATGATACTAAAAATACAACTTGGTGGTCGGCTTCAAATGTCTCAGAACCATCTAACCCGTTTGCTAGATATGCCAATTTAAAGGATGTGTGGTTTGATCTATCCACCACATCTACCTGGAGAGCCCCAGCAAATTTGTACTGGATCTGTGGTAAGAAAGCCTATTCGGAGTTGCCACAGGACTGGGAAGGGGCATGTGTGTTGGGTATGCTCAAACCATCCTTCTTCTTGTTACCGATTGAAACAGGTGAGACTTTAGGTGTTAAAGTGTATGATGTGAATCATAGGAAGAAAAGGGGACCCATAGAGATAGGCACCTGGGAAGATAATGAATGGCCTCCCCAGCGTATCATAGACTATTATGGGCCAGCCACGTGGGCTGAGGATGGTACCTTTGGTTATAGAACCCCTATTTATATGCTCAACCGTATTATAAGATTACAGGCGGTGGTTGAGATTATCACTAATGAGACATCACAAGCGCTCAATCTTCTAGCGAAGCATAACACCAGGATGAGGACAGCAGTCTACCAAAATAGATTAGCCTTGGATTACCTTTTGGCAGTAGAGGGAGGTGTATGTGGGAAGTTTAACCTAAGCAATTGCTGTCTTCAAATAGATGACGAAGGGCAAGCAATAGCTGAGCTTACTAGCCATATGGTTAAACTAGCGCATGTGCCTACTCAGGTATGGAAAGGGTACAATCCAAGTAGTTGGTTTGGTAGCTGGTATGAATGGTTTGGAGGGCTTAAGGCAGTGGTAGGTGGAGTCCTACTGATTTTACTGTTGTGTCTACTCCTACCGTGTCTTATACCCCTAGTAGTTAGGTCTGTGCAAAGCCTGATAGGTTAAGTATAGCAGAGAGGAAGGCTGCTGCACAGATAATGGCGATATATAAATATAAGGCTCTAGATCAGGGAGAACCAATGCAGGAAGATGAATGTTGAAAATTCACATCATAAGATAAGTCTGGTCTGGTTCAAGGTAACTTGCGGTGTAAGCAAAACTAAGGTTAAGTGATGCCTCAAGTAATTGTAAAATATCAAGAGGCATCAAAGGGGGGAATGTGGTGGAATCTCGGTAAAAATAAATTTAGTAGGCCGAGATTACCACGTGGCATGTGTACGTGCATATGCTGACGTATCGATCAGTTGGTTGCACGAGGCAAGATACGATCAGTAGTGTACGGAGCATGTGCAAGAATACAGGATGTAGTATTCCCCCTCCTCCATTGTGCTGGACAAGCCATGCGGTCAAACAGGAAGTTAATTCTTATTTGTGTTGATTGGTCAAGGGAATGTGCGGGTGGAGCTTAATATGGGAGGAGTTACATGCCTATATAAGGAGCCTGCACTATTGTCCGGGGCTCAGAATTTGCTGTATTTTGGTGACGCTAGTCCCTCTGAGTCCCGATCGGTGATCCAATAAAGAATCTCTTCCTTCCTGAAGAAACCTGTGTCCATCTCTCTGTGCTTGGCTTCCGTCAGTTTCTCCGGTATCAGTTTCACTATTTTAGGAGTGACTGCAGCTCTATTGGTATATATTTACTAACAAGTTTGTTTTACATGTTATGTTTTTAGCGCTTTCCACGTTTCTGGCTAATTTTGTTATTTCCAAAGCAAGCCACGCTCCTGGATTATATGTATGATAACAGGAGGGTGGCTGCAAATATAAAAATGATCACGTGTGTGTGTATGTCTGATTGTGTATGTATCTGTGTCAAGGTATGTACATGTCTGTGTGGATCTGTTTGTCAGTGTACGCATGTGTCAAGGTGTGGGCACGTGTCAGTGTTTGTGTGTCTCTGTTTGTATTTATGTGTGTGTATACGACAGTGTGTTTATGTGTGTGTCCCTCTGTGTTTTAATGCGTAGGTATATTTGTGTAAATATATATATATATATATAGAGTTGGCAGTGTATGAGGCCCTGGGGAGCTAGCAAAGCTAAGCGTACAAGGGCACATGTAGGGATGCTTGTGATTGGTTGTGTATGTGTGTGGGAGTGGTTATGTGTTGGGTGAGTCCCTTTAAATCCTGACAAGATTTTTTTTAAAGTCTGAACTGTTTGTCTGCTAGCGTTGCTATCAGTCAGTGAGCAAATTATTAAATCCTTGGTGGTGTGAGGGTTAATTATGTGGCGGCTGGCATGTGCATAAAAGCCAGACCCCATATTACATTTTTTTTAATAAACAATCAAATAATAATACAAAAAATCCTTTTAGGGGTCAGTATGATGTCAATGTTCCTAAAATGGAGGTATTTTAAGCTTTACACTTTTTTATAAATTTTTCATAAGAAAAAGATGAGGGATCTAAAGAGACGTATTGCGTAAGTCAGAAATGTTTAAAAAGCGATTAGTGAGTAAATGAGTTGTAGTAGCCCTTTAAACATGAGATTGACTTTGCATTTTGATTTGAGAGAATAATAATGAGTGTGTTTGCCTTTAAGGACAAAAAATAAATAAATGAATAACCCTCAGAAAAGAGTGAATGGAAGATTGCATTGAGTTGATCGCCCTCTTGTGGTGGGAGAGAAAACGAAAAAGCAAAAATAAGCCTACAACACCCGGTTGGTCTTGGTTGGTTGCTCTATCCGTAACCTTCTCGCAGCCGTCTCCCATCCAAGACCTGTCCAGGCTCCTCCTTGCAACGCTTCCGAGATCGTGGGATCGGGCAGATTCACGGAGCTACAGCCGTAGGCCGGAAGTGCAGCTCGACAAAGCTCCTCTTATCCTGCTCCCAGGCTCCCTCAGCACTGGCTTCTGCTTCCACTCACTGCTCACACAGAGCTTCACATTGGAGCTTCTTTCAAGCAATCAATGTGCTTCTCAAATGGAGCTCATTCTCTCACATTCACTCCATCTTCTTATTCACGGATTCTCATTCACATCCTCCAAACTCACTTTCTTTTAGCTCTTCTTATTTTATTTTAACACAACTCGAGCCTGCTTTTATTCACATTTATTACTCTGCCTCTTCAACACTAGCCCAGCTTTACTGCCTGGCTACAGAGCTCCCTACACTATATATACAGAGCTCCATCATACAGAGCTCCCTGCACTATACATACAGAGCTCCCTACACTATACATACATAGCTCCATCTACAGAGCTCCCTGCACTATACATATAGAGCTCCATCATACAGAGCTCCCTGAACTATACATACAGAGCTCCATCTACAGAGCTCACTGCACTATAAACACAGAGCTCCATCTACAGAGCTCCCTGAACTATATATACAGAGCTCCCTGCACTATACACACAGAGCTCCATCATATAGAGCTCCCTGAACTATACATACAGAGCTCCATCATACAGAGCTCCCTGAACTATACATACAGAGCTCCCTGAACTATATATACAGAGCTCCATCATACAGAGCTCCCAACACTATACATACAGAGCTCCATCATACAGAGCTCCCTGCACTGTACATACAGAGCTCCATCATACAGAGCTCCCTGCACTATACATACAGAGCTCCATCATACAGAGCTCCCTGCACTATGCCTACCGAGCTCCCTGCACTGTACATACAGAGCTCCATCATACAGAGCTCCCTGCACTATACATACAGAGCTCCATCATACAGAGCTCCCTGCACTATGCCTACCGAGCTCCCTGCACTATACATACAGAGCTCCATAATACAGAGCTCCCTGAACTATACATACAGAGCTCCCTACACTATACATACAGGGCTCCCTACACTATACATACAGAGCTCCATCATACAGAGCTCCCTGTACTATACATACAGAGCTCCAACATACAGAGCTCCCTGAACTATATATACAGAGCTCCATCATACAGAGCTCCCTGCACTATACATACAGAGCTCCATCACACAGAGCTCCCTGCACTATACATACAGAGCTCCCTGCACTATACATACAGAGCTCCATCATACAGAGCTCCCTGCACTATACATACAGAGCTCCCTGCACTATACACACAGAGCTCCAACATACAGAGCTCCCTGTACTATACATACAGAGCTCCCTGCACTATACATACAGAGCTCACTGAACTATACATACAGAGCTCTCTCATACAGAGCTCTCTGCACTATACATGGGCTCCCTAATACAGAGTTCCTTGCACTACACATGGGCTCCCTCATACATAGCCTTCTGCACAATACATACAGAGCTCCCTGCAATATACATAAAGCCTCACTAATCCAGAGCTCCCTACACTATACATACAAAGCTCCCTCACACAGAGCTCCCTGAACTATACATGGGCTCCTTCACACAGAGCTCCATGCCTGCACTATGCATAGGCTTCAACATACAGAGCCATACATGAGCTCATGCAGAGCTGAGCTTCATGCACTATACATACAGAGCCAACTGCACTATACATGGGCTCCCTCATACTGAGCTCTCTAAAGTATACATGACTTCCCCACACATAGTTCCTTGCACTATACACACAGAGCTCCCGGCACTATATATGGGCTCCCTCATACAGAGCTCCCTGCACTATACATGGGCTCCCTCACAGAGCTCCCTGCTCTATACATGGGCTCCCTCACAGAGCTCCCTGCTCTATACATGGGCTCCCTCACAGAGCTCCCTGCACTGTACATGGGAGCTCCCTGCGCTACACATGGACTTCTTCATACAATACATTTCCTTTGCATACATTCTCTCACATTCACTCCATCTTCTTATTCACGGATTCTCATTCACATCCTCCAAACTCACTTTCTTTTAGCTCTTCTTATTTTATTTTAATACAACTGGAGCCTACTTGTATTCACATTTATTACTCTGCCTCTTCAACACTAGCCCAGCTTTACTGCCTGGCTACCGAGCTCCCTGCACTATACATACAGAGCTCCCTGCACTATACATACAGAGCTCCCTGCACTATATATGGGCTCCCTCATGCAGAGCTCCCTGCACTATACATACAGAGCTCCATCATACAGAGCTCCCTGCACTATATATGGGCTCCCTCATGCAGAGCTCCCTGCACTATACATACAGAGCTCCCTCATACAGAGCTCCCTGCACTATACATACAGAGCTCCCTGCACTATACATACAGAGCTCCCTGAACTATACATACAGTGCTCAAAAGGAGAAAAACTGTCCTTAAGGTGAAACCTGATAGAGGGATATTGGTATCAGAAAAGATCTTCCTAATTTATGTTAGGAACTAAAAGTTCTTAAAGTCACTAACCCCAAAGGTTTAGTGTACCGTAGCGATAGACGTTAAAAAATAATGCTTTAATAGGGTAAATAGACGTTCCCAACGTAAACTGTCGCCAATTTTAAGTCACAGTATGTGTTGGCTAGCTCTTGGCTAGCATCCAGACTTACTTGCACAAGAAAAATCGGGGCGTGTAGGTAGGGGGATAAACATAGAGGGAAAGACACAACATAAAGTGTAGGCACAGGTTGTTTGGTAGTCCAACTCTGTGTGCACAGATATCGTTATTCCTTTAGTAAAAGTCTAAGTATGGAATAACTTATTGTACTTCAATTCAAATGGATACACGTGTCAAATAACCATGTGTGGCGTAATGCACTAGTAACCAAGTATATGTATCCACAAATGTTCCGGGTAAGCCAGTTTATCAAAAGCCTTCCCAAAGAGCAAATATGTGGCTACCCTATTTCCCAGTATCCTCTGGGGGTTAGCTTTGTAATTCTTTTCAAATAATTTTTATTAAAGTTTTAGCTTTGTAATTCTGTACCGTTATAAGCTATTCGAGGTAATGTTTAATTTCTAGTGTCTCTAGAGATGGGGTCGTCTGACCTGGAGGTAATTGTCAGCTCGGATGGGCTCCGAGTTTCTGAGGCAAATGCTTCCTAAGAGGTGATCAGTGTATAAGGAAAAATCGGCTGCCGCAGTAATAGGTATGGTAAGGGTTAAACCGCTTGGTGTACTTGATTGTCTATACATATAATACTGGAAGTGGTTTACCGTTTTCCCGTGACTGAGCACCGGTTAGGAGACGTAAATGACATCCAGCTAGATTGTGAAAGAGGTATACCTGTGTCTTAGTTCGGAGAGATCTGTATATTTAGATAGCCGCTTATTTGCTCCAGGGTATTCTCCCGTAATGGGGCAGATAGCGGGGTAAATGTCGAGAGTGGTTAGTGTGCAGAATGGTATACCATACTTGGAAGTACAACTCCTAAAAATTGATACTTCTTAGGACATTTTGTAAGATAAGTCATAGGGTATATGCTGGCAAGTGAACAGATATTTAGTCTGATGGGTGTGCAGTGTTACTGCTAGGTTGCTTCTCCAGTTGGTGCCTGCTATTGCAGATACTAATGTTAGTCACATAACGTTACCAGCTCCACGGATGGCCCAATTATTTTCGTCAGATTCCCTATTTTAACTAATCCTAGAGATTTCAAAGAAAAGAAAGATGCCTTCGAGGTAATAGTAAAGCAAGAGTAAAGGTGATTTACCAATAAATAGAGTGTAGCCGTGGTAGAAGTAGCAAGGTAATTAGGTAATTGAAAGTAATAATGAATAGAGACCATCGGTCGGTCAATCAATTGTTCTGCACTGTTTCTCACTGACCTATGTGCCCCAGTGCCTTGGTCGGTATCCAGAACAAATAGAATTTGTTGGAGTTTATCTTAGGAGCAGTTAGGTGTACAGCGTTTCTAGTGCTGGTGTAGAATAGTGTCGGAAAAACCCGACGCGCTGTTCGCCCTGTATAGGGGCTCGTCATAGGGGTAACGTCTATCGCTACGGTACACTAAACCTTTGGGGTTAGTGACTTTAAGAACTTTTAGTTCCTAACATAAATTAGGAAGATCTTTTCTGATACCAATATCCCTCTATCAGGTTTCACCTTAAGGACAGTTTATCTCCTTTTGTACTCTATACCTTGAGGGTTACCCCCTCTCTGTCCGGTTACACTTGATAACCTCATGGGCCAACCCACTCCTTTAATACATACAGTGCTCTCTCATTCAGAGCTCCCTGAACTATACATACAGTGCTCTCTCATTCAGAGCTCTCTGCACTATACATGGACACCTTTATACAGAGCTCCCTGCACTATATATACACAGATACGTGACGTAATGGCAATGGCCGGAGTGGATACATCCGTTTTCGGCACACTCCGTCAGGGGTGCCATGGCTTCCAATGCTTCTGTAGTGGGCTGCAGACTGGAGGACATTATGAAAGCTGCAGACTGGTCTAATGACGCTACATTTCGTAACTTCTATTTCCGTCCGATTGAGCATATTTCCTCTAGGGTGATAGCCGTTATAAGTGCTTTTGTGGGATTTTTGCTTGGCAAACCCACTTTTACTCAAAGTAAGCAGATTTTATCTTGTGTCAATAAAAGCTATTTTTAATACTGTGCCATTGTGGCCTGGTTGTGTTTCATATACAATGGATGCTGAAGAAGGATTTCATTGCCACCTAAACATCTAATTACCCGGCCCCTCCCATGGGTCTTATTCCCACCCAGCCCTTCTATGTGTCTCACTCTCCCTAGTCCCTTCCAGATGTTAATTTCACACCCAGTCCCTCCCATGTGCCAAAATTCCCTCTGTCCCTCCATGTGTCTGAACCCCACCCAAGTCTCCCCATGTGTCTCAATTACCCCCAGTCCCTCCATGTGTCTCAACCCCACCCCGTCCCATGTGTCTCAATTCCCTCCGCCCCTTCCATGTATCAATTTTCCCCACAGTCCCTTCCGTGTGTCAAAACCCCCCAGTACCTTCCATGTGTCAATTCTCCCCTAGTCCCTCCATGTGTCGCAATTGTGTCTCAATCCCCTCCTGTCCCTTCCATGTGTCTCAATTCCCCCTCTTGTACCTCCATGTGTCAATATCCCCCAGTCCCTCCATGTGTCAATACCCCTCTAAATATGTAAATTCACCTCCCTCCATCACCAAGTTTCTTCCATGTGTCTCAATTCCTCGTCTTGTCCCTCCATGTGTCAATACTCCCATAGTCCCACTGTGTCAATCTTCTCTGTCCCTCAGTGTGTCACCCCCCCCGTCCCTCCATGTGTCAATCCCCCCGTCCCTCCATGTGTCAATCTCTCCATGTCTCAATCCCTCCATCCCTTTATGTGTCAATTCACTTTCCCTTTGTCCTCCATACGTCAATCCCCCCCAAGTTCCCTCCATGTGTCTCTACCCCATTCCCCTCTGTACCTGCGCTGCTGTAGCGTGGCAGAGCTGGCTGCATGTCCCCATTCTCTCAGTGAGCACTTCCTGTCAGACTTGGTAGAGGACTGCTTGACCACGCTACTTGTTGTGACTGGCGGGGAGCGCAGTCTGTGCAAAATACTAGGCCCAAAAATAATGCACTGAAAATAATTCTAATCCAAATAAACAATTTATGCCAAAACAAAATCTGTGTAAAAAAAAATCAATAAGATAAAATATAGTGCAGGCCAGTGGCTTAATTACCATGGTTGCAACTGAGACCGGGCCTCTCACTCCAAGTAATGGCGGCCCACGGTTGCAGCCAGGCCCCCTGGAGTGAGAGGCTCGGTCTCAGTTGCAACCGTGGTAGTTAAGTAGTTAAGCCACTGGCCTGCACTATATTTTCTCTTGCTGATTTTTTTACACAGATTTCTTTTTTGGCATAAATTGTTTATTTGGATTAGAATTATTTTCAGTGCATTATTTGTGGGCCTAGTATTTTGTTTCACTATTTTAGGAGTGACTGCAGCTCTATTGGTATATATTTACTAACAAGTTTGTTTTACATGTTATGTTTTTAGCGCTTTCCACGTTTCTGGCTAATTTTATTATTTCCAAAGCAAGCCACGCTCCTGGATTATATGTATGATAACAGGAGGGTGGCTGCAAATATAAAAATGATCACGTGTGTGTGTATGTCTGATTGTGTATGTATCTGTGTCAAGGTATGTACATGTCTGTGTGGATCTGTTTGTCAGTGTACGCATGTGTCAAGGTGTGGGCACGTGTCAGTGTTTGTGTGTCTCTGTTTGTATTTATGTGTGTGTATACGACAGTGTGTTTATGTGTGTGTCCCTCTGTGTTTTAATGCGTAGGTATATTTGTGTAAATATATATATATATATAGAGTTGGCAGTGTATGAGGCCCTGGGGAGCTAGCAAAGCTAAGCGTACAAGGGCACATGTAGGGATGCTTGTGATTGGTTGTGTATGTGTGTGGGAGTGGTTATGTGTTGGGTGAGTCCCTTTAAATCCTGACAAGATTTTTTTAAAAGTCTGAACTGTTTGTCTGCTAGCGTTGCTATCAGTCAGTGAGCAAATTATTAAATCCTTGGTGGTGTGAGGGTTAATTATGTGGCGGCTGGCATGTGCATAAAAGCCAGACCCCATATTACATTTTTTTTAATAAACAATCAAATAATAATACAAAAAATCCTTTTAGGGGTCATTATGATGTCAATGTTCCTAAAATGGAGGTATTTTAAGCTTTACACTTTTTTATAAATTTTTCATAAGAAAAAGATGAGGGATCTAAAGAGACGTATTGCGTAAGTCAGAAATGTTTAAAAAGCGATTAGTGAGTAAATGAGTTGTAGTAGCCCTTTAAACATGAGATTGACTTTGCATTTTGATTTGAGAGAATAATAATGAGTGTGTTTGCCTTTAAGGACAAAAAATAAATAAATGAATAACCCTCAGAAAAGAGTGAATGGAAGATTGCATTGAGTTGATCGCCCTCTTGTGGTGGGAGAGAAAACGAAAAAGCAAAAATAAGCCTACAACACCCGGTTGGTCTTGGTTGGTTGCTCTATCCGTAACCTTCTCGCAGCCGTCTCCCATCCAAGACCTGTCCAGGCTCCTCCTTGCAACGCTTCCGAGATCGTGGGATCGGGCAGATTCACGGAGCTACAGCCGTAGGCCGGAAGTGCAGCTCGACAAAGCTCCTCTTATCCTGCTCCCAGGCTCCCTCAGCACTGGCTTTTGCTTCCACTCACTGCTCACACAGAGCTTCACATTGGAGCTTCTTTCAAGCAATCAATGTGCTTCTCAAATGGAGCTCATTCTCTCACATTCACTCCATCTTCTTATTCACGGATTCTCATTCACATCCTCCAAACTCACTTTCTTTTAGCTCTTCTTATTTTATTTTAACACAACTCGAGCCTGCTTTTATTCACATTTATTACTCTGCCTCTTCAACACTAGCCCAGCTTTACTGCCTGGCTACAGAGCTCCCTACACTATATATACAGAGCTCCATCATACAGAGCTCCCTGCACTATACATACAGAGCTCCCTACACTATACATACATAGCTCCATCTACAGAGCTCCCTGCACTATACATATAGAGCTCCATCATACAGAGCTCCCTGCACTATACATACAGAGCTCCATCATACAGAGCTCCCTGAACTATACATACAGAGCTCCATCTACAGAGCTCACTGCACTATAAATACAGAGCTCCATCTACAGAGCTCCCTGAACTATATATACAGAGCTCCCTGCACTATACACACAGAGCTCCATCATATAGAGCTCCCTGAACTATACATACAGAGCTCCATCATACAGAGCTCCCTGAACTATACATACAGAGCTCCCTGAACTATATATACAGAGCTCCATCATACAGAGCTCCCAACACTATACATACAGAGCTCCATCATACAGAGCTCCCTGCACTGTACATACAGAGCTCCATCATACAGAGCTCCCTGCACTATACATACAGAGCTCCATCATACAGAGCTCCCTGCACTATGCCTACCGAGCTCCCTGCACTATACATACAGAGCTCCATAATACAGAGCTCCCTGAACTATACATACAGAGCTCCATCATACAGAGCTCCCTGTACTATACATACAGAGCTCCAACATACAGAGCTCCCTGAACTATATATACAGAGCTCCATCATACAGAGCTCCCTGCACTATACATACAGAGCTCCATCACACAGAGCTCCCTGCACTATACATACAGAGCTCCCTGCACTATACATACAGAGCTCCATCATACAGAGCTCCCTGCACTATACATACAGAGCTCCCTGCACTATACACACAGAGCTCCAACATACAGAGCTCCCTGTACTATACATACAGAGCTCCCTGCACTATACATACAGAGCTCACTGAACTATACATACAGAGCTCTCTCATACAGAGCTCTCTGCACTATACATGGGCTCCCTAATACAGAGTTCCTTGCACTACACATGGGCTCCCTCATACATAGCCTTCTGCACAATACATACAGAGCTCCCTGCAATATACATAAAGCCTCCCTAATCCAGAGCTCCCTACACTATACATACAAAGCTCCCTCACACAGAGCTCCCTGAACTATACATGGGCTCCTTCACACAGAGCTCCATGCCTGCACTATGCATAGGCTTCAACATACAGAGCCATACATGAGCTCATGCAGAGCTGAGCTTCATGCACTATACATACAGAGCCAACTGCACTATACATGGGCTCCCTCATACTGAGCTCTCTAAAGTATACATGACTTCCCCACACATAGTTCCGTGCACTATACACACAGAGCTCCCGGCACTATATATGGGCTCCCTCATACAGAGCTCCCTGCACTATACATGGGCTCCCTCACAGAGCTCCCTGCTCTATACATGGGCTCCCTCACAGAGCTCCCTGCTCTATACATGGGCTCCCTCACAGAGCTCCCTGCACTGTACATGGGAGCTCCCTGCGCTACACATGGACTTCTTCATACAATACATTTCCTTTGCATACATTCTCTCACATTCACTCCATCTTCTTATTCACGGATTCTCATTCACATCCTCCAAACTCACTTTCTTTTAGCTCTTCTTATTTTATTTTAATACAACTGGAGCCTACTTGTATTCACATTTATTACTCTGCCTCTTCAACACTAGCCCAGCTTTACTGCCTGGCTACCGAGCTCCCTGCACTATACATACAGAGCTCCCTGCACTATACATACAGAGCTCCCTGCACTATATATGGGCTCCCTCATGCAGAGCTCCCTGCACTATACATACAGAGCTCCATCATACAGAGCTCCCTGGACTATATATGGGCTCCCTCATGCAGAGCTCCCTGCACTATACATACAGAGCTCCCTCATACAGAGCTCCCTGCACTATACATACAGAGCTCCCTGCACTATACATACAGAGCTCCCTGAACTATACATACAGTGCTCAAAAGGAGAAAAACTGTCCTTAAGGTGAAACCTGATAGAGGGATATTGGTATCAGAAAAGATCTTCCTAATTTATGTTAGGAACTAAAAGTTCTTAAAGTCACTAACCCCAAAGGTTTAGTGTACCGTAGCGATAGACGTTAAAAAATAATGCTTTAATAGGGTAAATAGACGTTCCCAACGTAAACTGTCGCCAATTTTAAGTCACAGTATGTGTTGGCTAGCTCTTGGCTAGCATCCAGACTTACTTGCACAAGAAAAATCGGGGCGTGTAGGTAGGGGGATAAACATAGAGGGAAAGACACAACATAAAGTGTAGGCACAGGTTGTTTGGTAGTCCAACTCTGTGTGCACAGATATCGTTATTCCTTTAGTAAAAGTCTAAGTATGGAATAACTTATTGTACTTCAATTCAAATGGATACACGTGTCAAATAACCATGTGTGGCGTAATGCACTAGTAACCAAGTATATGTATCCACAAATGTTCCGGGTAAGCCAGTTTATCAAAAGCCTTCCCAAAGAGCAAATATGTGGCTACCCTATTTCCCAGTATCCTCTGGGGGTTAGCTTTGTAATTCTTTTCAAATAATTTTTATTAAAGTTTTAGCTTTGTAATTCTGTACCGTTATAAGCTATTCGAGGTAATGTTTAATTTCTAGTGTCTCTAGAGATGGGGTCGTCTGACCTGGAGGTAATTGTCAGCTCGGATGGGCTCCGAGTTTCTGAGGCAAATGCTTCCTAAGAGGTGATCAGTGTATAAGGAAAAATCGGCTGCCGCAGTAATAGGTATGGTAAGGGTTAAACCGCTTGGTGTACTTGATTGTCTATACATATAATACTGGAAGTGGTTTACCGTTTTCCCGTGACTGAGCACCGGTTAGGAGACGTAAATGACATCCAGCTAGATTGTGAAAGAGGTATACCTGTGTCTTAGTTCGGAGAGATCTGTATATTTAGATAGCCGCTTATTTGCTCCAGGGTATTCTCCCGTAATGGGGCAGATAGCGGGGTAAATGTCGAGAGTGGTTAGTGTGCAGAATGGTATACCATACTTGGAAGTACAACTCCTAAAAATTGATACTTCTTAGGACATTTTGTAAGATAAGTCATAGGGTATATGCTGGCAAGTGAACAGATATTTAGTCTGATGGGTGTGCAGTGTTACTGCTAGGTTGCTTCTCCAGTTGGTGCCTGCTATTGCAGATACTAATGTTAGTCACATAACGTTACCAGCTCCACGGATGGCCCAATTATTTTCGTCAGATTCCCTATTTTAACTAATCCTAGAGATTTCAAAGAAAAGAAAGATGCCTTCGAGGTAATAGTAAAGCAAGAGTAAAGGTGATTTACCAATAAATAGAGTGTAGCCGTGGTAGAAGTAGCAAGGTAATTAGGTAATTGAAAGTAATAATGAATAGAGACCATCGGTCGGTCAATCAATTGTTCTGCACTGTTTCTCACTGACCTATGTGCCCCAGTGCCTTGGTCGGTATCCAGAACAAATAGAATTTGTTGGAGTTTATCTTAGGAGCAGTTAGGTGTACAGCGTTTCTAGTGCTGGTGTAGAATAGTGTCGGAAAAACCCGACGCGCTGTTCGCCCTGTATAGGGGCTCGTCATAGGGGTAACGTCTATCGCTACGGTACACTAAACCTTTGGGGTTAGTGACTTTAAGAACTTTTAGTTCCTAACATAAATTAGGAAGATCTTTTCTGATACCAATATCCCTCTATCAGGTTTCACCTTAAGGACAGTTTCTCTCCTTTTGTACTCTATACCTTGAGGGTTACCCCCTCTCTGTCCGGTTACACTTGATAACCTCATGGGCCAACCCACTCCTTTAATACATACAGTGCTCTCTCATTCAGAGCTCCCTGAACTATACATACAGTGCTCTCTCATTCAGAGCTCTCTGCACTATACATGGACACCTTTATACAGAGCTCCCTGCACTATATATACACAGATACGTGACGTAATGGCAATGGCCGGAGTGGATACATCCGTTTTCGGCACACTCCGTCAGGGGTGCCATGGCTTCCAATGCTTCTGTAGTGGGCTGCAGACTGGAGGACATTATGAAAGCTGCAGACTGGTCTAATGACGCTACATTTCGTAACTTCTATTTCCGTCCGATTGAGCATATTTCCTCTAGGGTGATAGCCGTTATAAGTGCTTTTGTGGGATTTTTGCTTGGCAAACCCACTTTTACTCAAAGTAAGCAGATTTTATCTTGTGTCAATAAAAGCTATTTTTAATACTGTGCCATTGTGGCCTGGTTGTGTTTCATATACAATGGATGCTGAAGAAGGATTTCATTGCCACCTAAACATCTAATTACCCGGCCCCTCCCATGGGTCTTATTCCCACCCAGCCCTTCTATGTGTCTCAATCTCCCTAGTCCCTTCCAGATGTTAATTTCACACCCAGTCCCTCCCATGTGTCAAAATTCCCTCTGTCCCTCCATGTGTCTGAACCCCACCCAAGTCTCCCCATGTGTCTCAATTACCCCCAGTCCCTCCATGTGTCTCAACCCCACCCCGTCCCATGTGTCTCAATTCCCTCCGCCCCTTCCATGTATCAATTTTCCCCACAGTCCCTTCCGTGTGTCAAAACCCCCCAGTACCTTCCATGTGTCAATTCTCCCCTAGTCCCTCCATGTGTCGCAATTGTGTCTCAATCCCCTCCTGTCCCTTCCATGTGTCTCAATTCCCCCTCTTGTACCTCCATGTGTCAATATCCCCCAGTCCCTCCATGTGTCAATACCCCTCTAAATATGTAAATTCACCTCCCTCCATCACCAAGTTTCTTCCATGTGTCTCAATTCCTCGTCTTGTCCCTCCATGTGTCAATACTCCCATAGTCCCACTGTGTCAATCTTCTCTGTCCCTCAGTGTGTCACCCCCCCGTCCCTCCATGTGTCAATCCCCCCGTCCCTCCATGTGTCAATCTCTCCATGTCTCAATCCCTCCATCCCTTTATGTGTCAATTCACTTTCCCTTTGTCCTCCATACGTCAATCCCCCCCAAGTTCCCTCCATGTGTCTCTACCCCATTCCCCTCTGTACCTGCGCTGCTGTAGCGTGGCAGAGCTGGCTGCATGTCCCCATTCTCTCAGTGAGCACTTCCTGTCAGACTTGGTAGAGGACTGCTTGACCACGCTACTTGTTGTGACTGGCGGGGAGCGCAGTCTGTGCAAAATACTAGGCCCAAAAATAATGCACTGAAAATAATTCTAATCCAAATAAACAATTTATGCCAAAACAAAATCTGTGTAAAAAAAATCAATAAGATAAAATATAGTGCAGGCCAGTGGCTTAATTACCATGGTTGCAACTGAGACCGGGCCTCTCACTCCAAGTAATGGCGGCCCACGGTTGCAGCCAGGCCCCCTGGAGTGAGAGGCTCGGTCTCAGTTGCAACCGTGGTAGTTAAGTAGTTAAGCCACTGGCCTGCACTATATTTTCTCTTGCTGATTTTTTTACACAGATTTCTTTTTTGGCATAAATTGTTTATTTGGATTAGAATTATTTTCAGTGCATTATTTGTGGGCCTAGTATTTTGTTTCACTATTTTAGGAGTGACTGCAGCTCTATTGGTATATATTTACTAACAAGTTTGTTTTACATGTTATGTTTTTAGCGCTTTCCACGTTTCTGGCTAATTTTGTTATTTCCAAAGCAAGCCACGCTCCTGGATTATATGTATGATAACAGGAGGGTGGCTGCAAATATAAAAATGATCACGTGTGTGTGTATGTCTGATTGTGTATGTATCTGTGTCAAGGTATGTACATGTCTGTGTGGATCTGTTTGTCAGTGTACGCATGTGTCAAGGTGTGGGCACGTGTCAGTGTTTGTGTGTCTCTGTTTGTATTTATGTGTGTGTATACGACAGTGTGTTTATGTGTGTGTCCCTCTGTGTTTTAATGCGTAGGTATATTTGTGTAAATATATATATATATATAGAGTTGGCAGTGTATGAGGCCCTGGGGAGCTAGCAAAGCTAAGCGTACAAGGGCACATGTAGGGATGCTTGTGATTGGTTGTGTATGTGTGTGGGAGTGGTTATGTGTTGGGTGAGTCCCTTTAAATCCTGACAAGATTTTTTTAAAAGTCTGAACTGTTTGTCTGCTAGCGTTGCTATCAGTCAGTGAGCAAATTATTAAATCCTTGGTGGTGTGAGGGTTAATTATGTGGCGGCTGGCATGTGCATAAAAGCCAGACCCCATATTACATTTTTTTTAATAAACAATCAAATAATAATACAAAAAATCCTTTTAGGGGTCAGTATGATGTCAATGTTCCTAAAATGGAGGTATTTTAAGCTTTACACTTTTTTATAAATTTTTCATAAGAAAAAGATGAGGGATCTAAAGAGACGTATTGCGTAAGTCAGAAATGTTTAAAAAGCGATTAGTGAGTAAATGAGTTGTAGTAGCCCTTTAAACATGAGATTGACTTTGCATTTTGATTTGAGAGAATAATAATGAGTGTGTTTGCCTTTAAGGACAAAAAATAAATAAATGAATAACCCTCAGAAAAGAGTGAATGGAAGATTGCATTGAGTTGATCGCCCTCTTGTGGTGGGAGAGAAAACGAAAAAGCAAAAATAAGCCTACAACACCCGGTTGGTCTTGGTTGGTTGCTCTATCCGTAACCTTCTCGCAGCCGTCTCCCATCCAAGACCTGTCCAGGCTCCTCCTTGCAACGCTTCCGAGATCGTGGGATCGGGCAGATTCACGGAGCTACAGCCGTAGGCCGGAAGTGCAGCTCGACAAAGCTCCTCTTATCCTGCTCCCAGGCTCCCTCAGCACTGGCTTCTGCTTCCACTCACTGCTCACACAGAGCTTCACATTGGAGCTTCTTTCAAGCAATCAATGTGCTTCTCAAATGGAGCTCATTCTCTCACATTCACTCCATCTTCTTATTCACGGATTCTCATTCACATCCTCCAAACTCACTTTCTTTTAGCTCTTCTTATTTTATTTTAACACAACTCGAGCCTGCTTTTATTCACATTTATTACTCTGCCTCTTCAACACTAGCCCAGCTTTACTGCCTGGCTACAGAGCTCCCTACACTATATATACAGAGCTCCATCATACAGAGCTCCCTGCACTATACATACAGAGCTCCCTACACTATACATACATAGCTCCATCTACAGAGCTCCCTGCACTATACATATAGAGCTCCATCATACAGAGCTCCCTGCACTATACATACAGAGCTCCATCATACAGAGCTCCCTGAACTATACATACAGAGCTCCATCTACAGAGCTCACTGCACTATAAATACAGAGCTCCATCTACAGAGCTCCCTGAACTATATATACAGAGCTCCCTGCACTATACACACAGAGCTCCATCATATAGAGCTCCCTGAACTATACATACAGAGCTCCATCATACAGAGCTCCCTGAACTATACATACAGAGCTCCCTGAACTATATATACAGAGCTCCATCATACAGAGCTCCCAACACTATACATACAGAGCTCCATCATACAGAGCTCCCTGCACTGTACATACAGAGCTCCATCATACAGAGCTCCCTGCACTATACATACAGAGCTCCATCATACAGAGCTCCCTGCACTATGCCTACCGAGCTCCCTGCACTATACATACAGAGCTCCATAATACAGAGCTCCCTGAACTATACATACAGAGCTCCATCATACAGAGCTCCCTGTACTATACATACAGAGCTCCAACATACAGAGCTCCCTGAACTATATATACAGAGCTCCATCATACAGAGCTCCCTGCACTATACATACAGAGCTCCATCACACAGAGCTCCCTGCACTATACATACAGAGCTCCCTGCACTATACATACAGAGCTCCATCATACAGAGCTCCCTGCACTATACATACAGAGCTCCCTGCACTATACACACAGAGCTCCAACATACAGAGCTCCCTGTACTATACATACAGAGCTCCCTGCACTATACATACAGAGCTCACTGAACTATACATACAGAGCTCTCTCATACAGAGCTCTCTGCACTATACATGGGCTCCCTAATACAGAGTTCCTTGCACTACACATGGGCTCCCTCATACATAGCCTTCTGCACAATACATACAGAGCTCCCTGCAATATACATAAAGCCTCCCTAATCCAGAGCTCCCTACACTATACATACAAAGCTCCCTCACACAGAGCTCCCTGAACTATACATGGGCTCCTTCACACAGAGCTCCATGCCTGCACTATGCATAGGCTTCAACATACAGAGCCATACATGAGCTCATGCAGAGCTGAGCTTCATGCACTATACATACAGAGCCAACTGCACTATACATGGGCTCCCTCATACTGAGCTCTCTAAAGTATACATGACTTCCCCACACATAGTTCCGTGCACTATACACACAGAGCTCCCGGCACTATATATGGGCTCCCTCATACAGAGCTCCCTGCACTATACATGGGCTCCCTCACAGAGCTCCCTGCTCTATACATGGGCTCCCTCACAGAGCTCCCTGCTCTATACATGGGCTCCCTCACAGAGCTCCCTGCTCTATACATGGGCTCCCTCACAGAGCTCCCTGCACTGTACATGGGAGCTCCCTGCGCTACACATGGACTTCTTCATACAATACATTTCCTTTGCATACATTCTCTCACATTCACTCCATCTTCTTATTCACGGATTCTCATTCACATCCTCCAAACTCACTTTCTTTTAGCTCTTCTTATTTTATTTTAATACAACTGGAGCCTACTTGTATTCACATTTATTACTCTGCCTCTTCAACACTAGCCCAGCTTTACTGCCTGGCTACCGAGCTCCCTGCACTATACATACAGAGCTCCCTGCACTATACATACAGAGCTCCCTGCACTATATATGGGCTCCCTCATGCAGAGCTCCCTGCACTATACATACAGAGCTCCATCATACAGAGCTCCCTGCACTATATATGGGCTCCCTCATGCAGAGCTCCCTGCACTATACATACAGAGCTCCCTCATACAGAGCTCCCTGCACTATACATACAGAGCTCCCTGCACTATACATACAGAGCTCCCTGAACTATACATACAGTGCTCAAAAGGAGAAAAACTGTCCTTAAGGTGAAACCTGATAGAGGGATATTGGTATCAGAAAAGATCTTCCTAATTTATGTTAGGAACTAAAAGTTCTTAAAGTCACTAACCCCAAAGGTTTAGTGTACCGTAGCGATAGACGTTAAAAAATAATGCTTTAATAGGGTAAATAGACGTTCCCAACGTAAACTGTCGCCAATTTTAAGTCACAGTATGTGTTGGCTAGCTCTTGGCTAGCATCCAGACTTACTTGCACAAGAAAAATCGGGGCGTGTAGGTAGGGGGATAAACATAGAGGGAAAGACACAACATAAAGTGTAGGCACAGGTTGTTTGGTAGTCCAACTCTGTGTGCACAGATATCGTTATTCCTTTAGTAAAAGTCTAAGTATGGAATAACTTATTGTACTTCAATTCAAATGGATACACGTGTCAAATAACCATGTGTGGCGTAATGCACTAGTAACCAAGTATATGTATCCACAAATGTTCCGGGTAAGCCAGTTTATCAAAAGCCTTCCCAAAGAGCAAATATGTGGCTACCCTATTTCCCAGTATCCTCTGGGCGTTAGCTTTGTAATTCTTTTCAAATAATTTTTATTAAAGTTTTAGCTTTGTAATTCTGTACCGTTATAAGCTATTCGAGGTAATGTTTAATTTCTAGTGTCTCTAGAGATGGGGTCGTCTGACCTGGAGGTAATTGTCAGCTCGGATGGGCTCCGAGTTTCTGAGGCAAATGCTTCCTAAGAGGTGATCAGTGTATAA
Source organism: Pelobates fuscus (assembly GCF_036172605.1). Taxonomy (NCBI): domain Eukaryota; kingdom Metazoa; phylum Chordata; class Amphibia; order Anura; family Pelobatidae; genus Pelobates; species Pelobates fuscus. The sequence continues at coordinate 38,685 of NW_026961867.1, read as the reverse complement.
GGAAAAATCGGCTGCCGCAGTAATAGGTATGGTAAGGGTTAAACCGCTTGGTGTACTTGATTGTCTATACATATAATACTGGAAGTGGTTTACCGTTTTCCCGTGACTGAGCACCGGTTAGGAGACGTAAATGACATCCAGCTAGATTGTGAAAGAGGTATACCTGTGTCTTAGTTCGGAGAGATCTGTATATTTAGATAGCCGCTTATTTGCTCCAGGGTATTCTCCCGTAATGGGGCAGATAGCGGGGTAAATGTCGAGAGTGGTTAGTGTGCAGAATGGTATACCATACTTGGAAGTACAACTCCTAAAAATTGATACTTCTTAGGACATTTTGTAAGATAAGTCATAGGGTATATGCTGGCAAGTGAACAGATATTTAGTCTGATGGGTGTGCAGTGTTACTGCTAGGTTGCTTCTCCAGTTGGTGCCTGCTATTGCAGATACTAATGTTAGTCACATAACGTTACCAGCTCCACGGATGGCCCAATTATTTTCGTCAGATTCCCTATTTTAACTAATCCTAGAGATTTCAAAGAAAAGAAAGATGCCTTCGAGGTAATAGTAAAGCAAGAGTAAAGGTGATTTACCAATAAATAGAGTGTAGCCGTGGTAGAAGTAGCAAGGTAATTAGGTAATTGAAAGTAATAATGAATAGAGACCATCGGTCGGTCAATCAATTGTTCTGCACTGTTTCTCACTGACCTATGTGCCCCAGTGCCTTGGTCGGTATCCAGAACAAATAGAATTTGTTGGAGTTTATCTTAGGAGCAGTTAGGTGTACAGCGTTTCTAGTGCTGGTGTAGAATAGTGTCGGAAAAACCCGACGCGCTGTTCGCCCTGTATAGGGGCTCGTCATAGGGGTAACGTCTATCGCTACGGTACACTAAACCTTTGGGGTTAGTGACTTTAAGAACTTTTAGTTCCTAACATAAATTAGGAAGATCTTTTCTGATACCAATATCCCTCTATCAGGTTTCACCTTAAGGACAGTTTCTCTCCTTTTGTACTCTATACCTTGAGGGTTACCCCCTCTCTGTCCGGTTACACTTGATAACCTCATGGGCCAACCCACTCCTTTAATACATACAGTGCTCTCTCATTCAGAGCTCCCTGAACTATACATACAGTGCTCTCTCATTCAGAGCTCTCTGCACTATACATGGACACCTTTATACAGAGCTCCCTGCACTATATATACACAGATACGTGACGTAATGGCAATGGCCGGAGTGGATACATCCGTTTTCGGCACACTCCGTCAGGGGTGCCATGGCTTCCAATGCTTCTGTAGTGGGCTGCAGACTGGAGGACATTATGAAAGCTGCAGACTGGTCTAATGACGCTACATTTCGTAACTTCTATTTCCGTCCGATTGAGCATATTTCCTCTAGGGTGATAGCCGTTATAAGTGCTTTTGTGGGATTTTTGCTTGGCAAACCCACTTTTACTCAAAGTAAGCAGATTTTATCTTGTGTCAATAAAAGCTATTTTTAATACTGTGCCATTGTGGCCTGGTTGTGTTTCATATACAATGGATGCTGAAGAAGGATTTCATTGCCACCTAAACATCTAATTACCCGGCCCCTCCCATGGGTCTTATTCCCACCCAGCCCTTCTATGTGTCTCAATCTCCCTAGTCCCTTCCAGATGTTAATTTCACACCCAGTCCCTCCCATGTGTCAAAATTCCCTCTGTCCCTCCATGTGTCTGAACCCCACCCAAGTCTCCCCATGTGTCTCAATTACCCCCAGTCCCTCCATGTGTCTCAACCCCACCCCGTCCCATGTGTCTCAATTCCCTCCGCCCCTTCCATGTATCAATTTTCCCCACAGTCCCTTCCGTGTGTCAAAACCCCCCAGTACCTTCCATGTGTCAATTCTCCCCTAGTCCCTCCATGTGTCGCAATTGTGTCTCAATCCCCTCCTGTCCCTTCCATGTGTCTCAATTCCCCCTCTTGTACCTCCATGTGTCAATATCCCCCAGTCCCTCCATGTGTCAATACCCCTCTAAATATGTAAATTCACCTCCCTCCATCACCAAGTTTCTTCCATGTGTCTCAATTCCTCGTCTTGTCCCTCCATGTGTCAATACTCCCATAGTCCCACTGTGTCAATCTTCTCTGTCCCTCAGTGTGTCACCCCCCCCGTCCCTCCATGTGTCAATCCCCCCGTCCCTCCATGTGTCAATCTCTCCATGTCTCAATCCCTCCATCCCTTTATGTGTCAATTCACTTTCCCTTTGTCCTCCATACGTCAATCCCCCCCAAGTTCCCTCCATGTGTCTCTACCCCATTCCCCTCTGTACCTGCGCTGCTGTAGCGTGGCAGAGCTGGCTGCATGTCCCCATTCTCTCAGTGAGCACTTCCTGTCAGACTTGGTAGAGGACTGCTTGACCACGCTACTTGTTGTGACTGGCGGGGAGCGCAGTCTGTGCAAAATACTAGGCCCAAAAATAATGCACTGAAAATAATTCTAATCCAAATAAACAATTTATGCCAAAACAAAATCTGTGTAAAAAAAATCAATAAGATAAAATATAGTGCAGGCCAGTGGCTTAATTACCATGGTTGCAACTGAGACCGGGCCTCTCACTCCAAGTAATGGCGGCCCACGGTTGCAGCCAGGCCCCCTGGAGTGAGAGGCTCGGTCTCAGTTGCAACCGTGGTAGTTAAGTAGTTAAGCCACTGGCCTGCACTATATTTTCTCTTGCTGATTTTTTTACACAGATTTCTTTTTTGGCATAAATTGTTTATTTGGATTAGAATTATTTTCAGTGCATTATTTGTGGGCCTAGTATTTTGTTTCACTATTTTAGGAGTGACTGCAGCTCTATTGGTATATATTTACTAACAAGTTTGTTTTACATGTTATGTTTTTAGCGCTTTCCATGTTTCTGGCTAATTTTGTTATTTCCAAAGCAAGCCACGCTCCTGGATTATATGTATGATAACAGGAGGGTGGCTGCAAATATAAAAATGATCACGTGTGTGTGTATGTCTGATTGTGTATGTATCTGTGTCAAGGTATGTACATGTCTGTGTGGATCTGTTTGTCAGTGTACGCATGTGTCAAGGTGTGGGCACGTGTCAGTGTTTGTGTGTCTCTGTTTGTATTTATGTGTGTGTATACGACAGTGTGTTTATGTGTGTGTCCCTCTGTGTTTTAATGCGTAGGTATATTTGTGTAAATATATATATATATATAGAGTTGGCAGTGTATGAGGCCCTGGGGAGCTAGCAAAGCTAAGCGTACAAGGGCACATGTAGGGATGCTTGTGATTGGTTGTGTATGTGTGTGGGAGTGGTTATGTGTTGGGTGAGTTCCTTTAAATCCTGACAAGATTTTTTTTAAAGTCTGAACTGTTTGTCTGCTAGCGTTGCTATCAGTCAGTGAGCAAATTATTAAATCCTTGGTGGTGTGAGGGTTAATTATGTGGCGGCTGGCATGTGCATAAAAGCCAGACCCCATATTACATTTTTTTTAATAAACAATCAAATAATAATACAAAAAATCCTTTTAGGGGTCAGTATGATGTCAATGTTCCTAAAATGGAGGTATTTTAAGCTTTACACTTTTTTATAAATTTTTCATAAGAAAAAGATGAGGGATCTAAAGAGACGTATTGCGTAAGTCAGAAATGTTTAAAAAGCGATTAGTGAGTAAATGAGTTGTAGTAGCCCTTTAAACATGAGATTGACTTTGCATTTTGATTTGAGAGAATAATAATGAGTGTGTTTGCCTTTAAGGACAAAAAATAAATAAATGAATAACCCTCAGAAAAGAGTGAATGGAAGATTGCATTGAGTTGATCGCCCTCTTGTGGTGGGAGAGAAAACGAAAAAGCAAAAATAAGCCTACAACACCCGGTTGGTCTTGGTTGGTTGCTCTATCCGTAACCTTCTCGCAGCCGTCTCCCATCCAAGACCTGTCCAGGCTCCTCCTTGCAACGCTTCCGAGATCGTGGGATCGGGCAGATTCACGGAGCTACAGCCGTAGGCCGGAAGTGCAGCTCGACAAAGCTCCTCTTATCCTGCTCCCAGGCTCCCTCAGCACTGGCTTCTGCTTCCACTCACTGCTCACACAGAGCTTCACATTGGAGCTTCTTTCAAGCAATCAATGTGCTTCTCAAATGGAGCTCATTCTCTCACATTCACTCCATCTTCTTATTCACGGATTCTCATTCACATCCTCCAAACTCACTTTCTTTTAGCTCTTCTTATTTTATTTTAACACAACTCGAGCCTGCTTTTATTCACATTTATTACTCTGCCTCTTCAACACTAGCCCAGCTTTACTGCCTGGCTACAGAGCTCCCTACACTATATATACAGAGCTCCATCATACAGAGCTCCCTGCACTATACATACAGAGCTCCCTACACTATACATACATAGCTCCATCTACAGAGCTCCCTGCACTATACATATAGAGCTCCATCATACAGAGCTCCCTGCACTATACATACAGAGCTCCATCATACAGAGCTCCCTGAACTATACATACAGAGCTCCATCTACAGAGCTCACTGCACTATAAATACAGAGCTCCATCTACAGAGCTCCCTGAACTATATATACAGAGCTCCCTGCACTATACACACAGAGCTCCATCATATAGAGCTCCCTGAACTATACATACAGAGCTCCATCATACAGAGCTCCCTGAACTATACATACAGAGCTCCCTGAACTATATATACAGAGCTCCATCATACAGAGCTCCCAACACTATACATACAGAGCTCCATCATACAGAGCTCCCTGCACTGTACATACAGAGCTCCCTGCACTATACATACAGAGCTCCATCATACAGAGCTCCCTGCACTATGCCTACCGAGCTCCCTGCACTATACATACAGAGCTCCATAATACAGAGCTCCCTGAACTATACATACAGAGCTCCCTACACTATACATACAGAGCTCCATCATACAGAGCTCCCTGTACTATACATACAGAGCTCCAACATACAGAGCTCCCTGAACTATATATACAGAGCTCCATCATACAGAGCTCCCTGCACTATACATACAGAGCTCCATCACACAGAGCTCCCTGCACTATACATACAGAGCTCCCTGCACTATACATACAGAGCTCCATCATACAGAGCTCCCTGCACTATACATACAGAGCTCCCTGCACTATACACACAGAGCTCCAACATACAGAGCTCCCTGTACTATACATACAGAGCTCCCTGCACTATACATACAGAGCTCACTGAACTATACATACAGAGCTCTCTCATACAGAGCTCTCTGCACTATACATGGGCTCCCTAATACAGAGTTCCTTGCACTACACATGGGCTCCCTCATACATAGCCTTCTGCACAATACATACAGAGCTCCCTGCAATATACATAAAGCCTCCCTAATCCAGAGCTCCCTACACTATACATACAAAGCTCCCTCACACAGAGCTCCCTGAACTATACATGGGCTCCTTCACACAGAGCTCCATGCCTGCACTATGCATAGGCTTCAACATACAGAGCCATACATGAGCTCATGCAGAGCTGAGCTTCATGCACTATACATACAGAGCCAACTGCACTATACATGGGCTCCCTCATACTGAGCTCTCTAAAGTATACATGACTTCCCCACACATAGTTCCTTGCACTATACACACAGAGCTCCCGGCACTATATATGGGCTCCCTCATACAGAGCTCCCTGCACTATACATGGGCTCCCTCACAGAGCTCCCTGCTCTATACATGGGCTCCCTCACAGAGCTCCCTGCTCTATACATGGGCTCCCTCACAGAGCTCCCTGCACTGTACATGGGAGCTCCCTGCGCTACACATGGACTTCTTCATACAATACATTTCCTTTGCATACATTCTCTCACATTCACTCCATCTTCTTATTCACGGATTCTCATTCACATCCTCCAAACTCACTTTCTTTTAGCTCTTCTTATTTTATTTTAATACAACTGGAGCCTACTTGTATTCACATTTATTACTCTGCCTCTTCAACACTAGCCCAGCTTTACTGCCTGGCTACCGAGCTCCCTGCACTATACATACAGAGCTCCCTGCACTATACATACAGAGCTCCCTGCACTATATATGGGCTCCCTCATGCAGAGCTCCCTGCACTATACATACAGAGCTCCATCATACAGAGCTCCCTGCACTATATATGGGCTCCCTCATGCAGAGCTCCCTGCACTATACATACAGAGCTCCCTCATACAGAGCTCCCTGCACTATACATACAGAGCTCCCTGCACTATACATACAGAGCTCCCTGAACTATACATACAGTGCTCAAAAGGAGAAAAACTGTCCTTAAGGTGAAACCTGATAGAGGGATATTGGTATCAGAAAAGATCTTCCTAATTTATGTTAGGAACTAAAAGTTCTTAAAGTCACTAACCCCAAAGGTTTAGTGTACCGTAGCGATAGACGTTAAAAAATAATGCTTTAATAGGGTAAATAGACGTTCCCAACGTAAACTGTCGCCAATTTTAAGTCACAGTATGTGTTGGCTAGCTCTTGGCTAGCATCCAGACTTACTTGCACAAGAAAAATCGGGGCGTGTAGGTAGGGGGATAAACATAGAGGGAAAGACACAACATAAAGTGTAGGCACAGGTTGTTTGGTAGTCCAACTCTGTGTGCACAGATATCGTTATTCCTTTAGTAAAAGTCTAAGTATGGAATAACTTATTGTACTTCAATTCAAATGGATACACGTGTCAAATAACCATGTGTGGCGTAATGCACTAGTAACCAAGTATATGTATCCACAAATGTTCCGGGTAAGCCAGTTTATCAAAAGCCTTCCCAAAGAGCAAATATGTGGCTACCCTATTTCCCAGTATCCTCTGGGGGTTAGCTTTGTAATTCTTTTCAAATAATTTTTATTAAAGTTTTAGCTTTGTAATTCTGTACCGTTATAAGCTATTCGAGGTAATGTTTAATTTCTAGTGTCTCTAGAGATGGGGTCGTCTGACCTGGAGGTAATTGTCAGCTCGGATGGGCTCCGAGTTTCTGAGGCAAATGCTTCCTAAGAGGTGATCAGTGTATAAGGAAAAATCGGCTGCCGCAGTAATAGGTATGGTAAGGGTTAAACCGCTTGGTGTACTTGATTGTCTATACATATAATACTGGAAGTGGTTTACCGTTTTCCCGTGACTGAGCACCGGTTAGGAGACGTAAATGACATCCAGCTAGATTGTGAAAGAGGTATACCTGTGTCTTAGTTCGGAGAGATCTGTATATTTAGATAGCCGCTTATTTGCTCCAGGGTATTCTCCCGTAATGGGGCAGATAGCGGGGTAAATGTCGAGAGTGGTTAGTGTGCAGAATGGTATACCATACTTGGAAGTACAACTCCTAAAAATTGATACTTCTTAGGACATTTTGTAAGATAAGTCATAGGGTATATGCTGGCAAGTGAACAGATATTTAGTCTGATGGGTGTGCAGTGTTACTGCTAGGTTGCTTCTCCAGTTGGTGCCTGCTATTGCAGATACTAATGTTAGTCACATAACGTTACCAGCTCCACGGATGGCCCAATTATTTTCGTCAGATTCCCTATTTTAACTAATCCTAGAGATTTCAAAGAAAAGAAAGATGCCTTCGAGGTAATAGTAAAGCAAGAGTAAAGGTGATTTACCAATAAATAGAGTGTAGCCGTGGTAGAAGTAGCAAGGTAATTAGGTAATTGAAAGTAATAATGAATAGAGACCATCGGTCGGTCAATCAATTGTTCTGCACTGTTTCTCACTGACCTATGTGCCCCAGTGCCTTGGTCGGTATCCAGAACAAATAGAATTTGTTGGAGTTTATCTTAGGAGCAGTTAGGTGTACAGCGTTTCTAGTGCTGGTGTAGAATAGTGTCGGAAAAACCCGACGCGCTGTTCGCCCTGTATAGGGGCTCGTCATAGGGGTAACGTCTATCGCTACGGTACACTAAACCTTTGGGGTTAGTGACTTTAAGAACTTTTAGTTCCTAACATAAATTAGGAAGATCTTTTCTGATACCAATATCCCTCTATCAGGTTTCACCTTAAGGACAGTTTCTCTCCTTTTGTACTCTATACCTTGAGGGTTACCCCCTCTCTGTCCGGTTACACTTGATAACCTCATGGGCCAACCCACTCCTTTAATACATACAGTGCTCTCTCATTCAGAGCTCCCTGAACTATACATACAGTGCTCTCTCATTCAGAGCTCTCTGCACTATACATGGACACCTTTATACAGAGCTCCCTGCACTATATATACACAGATACGTGACGTAATGGCAATGGCCGGAGTGGATACATCCGTTTTCGGCACACTCCGTCAGGGGTGCCATGGCTTCCAATGCTTCTGTAGTGGGCTGCAGACTGGAGGACATTATGAAAGCTGCAGACTGGTCTAATGACGCTACATTTCGTAACTTCTATTTCCGTCCGATTGAGCATATTTCCTCTAGGGTGATAGCCGTTATAAGTGCTTTTGTGGGATTTTTGCTTGGCAAACCCACTTTTACTCAAAGTAAGCAGATTTTATCTTGTGTCAATAAAAGCTATTTTTAATACTGTGCCATTGTGGCCTGGTTGTGTTTCATATACAATGGATGCTGAAGAAGGATTTCATTGCCACCTAAACATCTAATTACCCGGCCCCTCCCATGGGTCTTATTCCCACCCAGCCCTTCTATGTGTCTCAATCTCCCTAGTCCCTTCCAGATGTTAATTTCACACCCAGTCCCTCCCATGTGTCAAAATTCCCTCTGTCCCTCCATGTGTCTGAACCCCACCCAAGTCTCCCCATGTGTCTCAATTACCCCCAGTCCCTCCATGTGTCTCAACCCCACCCCGTCCCATGTGTCTCAATTCCCTCCGCCCCTTCCATGTATCAATTTTCCCCACAGTCCCTTCCGTGTGTCAAAACCCCCCAGTACCTTCCATGTGTCAATTCTCCCCTAGTCCCTCCATGTGTCGCAATTGTGTCTCAATCCCCTCCTGTCCCTTCCATGTGTCTCAATTCCCCCTCTTGTACCTCCATGTGTCAATATCCCCCAGTCCCTCCATGTGTCAATACCCCTCTAAATATGTAAATTCACCTCCCTCCATCACCAAGTTTCTTCCATGTGTCTCAATTCCTCGTCTTGTCCCTCCATGTGTCAATACTCCCATAGTCCCACTGTGTCAATCTTCTCTGTCCCTCAGTGTGTCACCCCCCCCGTCCCTCCATGTGTCAATCCCCCCGTCCCTCCATGTGTCAATCTCTCCATGTCTCAATCCCTCCATCCCTTTATGTGTCAATTCACTTTCCCTTTGTCCTCCATACGTCAATCCCCCCCAAGTTCCCTCCATGTGTCTCTACCCCATTCCCCTCTGTACCTGCGCTGCTGTAGCGTGGCAGAGCTGGCTGCATGTCCCCATTCTCTCAGTGAGCACTTCCTGTCAGACTTGGTAGAGGACTGCTTGACCACGCTACTTGTTGTGACTGGCGGGGAGCGCAGTCTGTGCAAAATACTAGGCCCAAAAATAATGCACTGAAAATAATTCTAATCCAAATAAACAATTTATGCCAAAACAAAATCTGTGTAAAAAAAATCAATAAGATAAAATATAGTGCAGGCCAGTGGCTTAATTACCATGGTTGCAACTGAGACCGGGCCTCTCACTCCAAGTAATGGCGGCCCACGGTTGCAGCCAGGCCCCCTGGAGTGAGAGGCTCGGTCTCAGTTGCAACCGTGGTAGTTAAGTAGTTAAGCCACTGGCCTGCACTATATTTTCTCTTGCTGATTTTTTTACACAGATTTCTTTTTTGGCATAAATTGTTTATTTGGATTAGAATTATTTTCAGTGCATTATTTGTGGGCCTAGTATTTTGTTTCACTATTTTAGGAGTGACTGCAGCTCTATTGGTATATATTTACTAACAAGTTTGTTTTACATGTTATGTTTTTAGCGCTTTCCACGTTTCTGGCTAATTTTGTTATTTCCAAAGCAAGCCACGCTCCTGGATTATATGTATGATAACAGGAGGGTGGCTGCAAATATAAAAATGATCACGTGTGTGTGTATGTCTGATTGTGTATGTATCTGTGTCAAGGTATGTACATGTCTGTGTGGATCTGTTTGTCAGTGTACGCATGTGTCAAGGTGTGGGCACGTGTCAGTGTTTGTGTGTCTCTGTTTGTATTTATGTGTGTGTATACGACAGTGTGTTTATGTGTGTGTCCCTCTGTGTTTTAATGCGTAGGTATATTTGTGTAAATATATATATATATATAGAGTTGGCAGTGTATGAGGCCCTGGGGAGCTAGCAAAGCTAAGCGTACAAGGGCACATGTAGGGATGCTTGTGATTGGTTGTGTATGTGTGTGGGAGTGGTTATGTGTTGGGTGAGTTCCTTTAAATCCTGACAAGATTTTTTTTAAAGTCTGAACTGTTTGTCTGCTAGCGTTGCTATCAGTCAGTGAGCAAATTATTAAATCCTTGGTGGTGTGAGGGTTAATTATGTGGCGGCTGGCATGTGCATAAAAGCCAGACCCCATATTACATTTTTTTTAATAAACAATCAAATAATAATACAAAAAATCCTTTTAGGGGTCAGTATGATGTCAATGTTCCTAAAATGGAGGTATTTTAAGCTTTACACTTTTTTATAAATTTTTCATAAGAAAAAGATGAGGGATCTAAAGAGACGTATTGCGTAAGTCAGAAATGTTTAAAAAGCGATTAGTGAGTAAATGAGTTGTAGTAGCCCTTTAAACATGAGATTGACTTTGCATTTTGATTTGAGAGAATAATAATGAGTGTGTTTGCCTTTAAGGACAAAAAATAAATAAATGAATAACCCTCAGAAAAGAGTGAATGGAAGATTGCATTGAGTTGATCGCCCTCTTGTGGTGGGAGAGAAAACGAAAAAGCAAAAATAAGCCTACAACACCCGGTTGGTCTTGGTTGGTTGCTCTATCCGTAACCTTCTCGCAGCCGTCTCCCATCCAAGACCTGTCCAGGCTCCTCCTTGCAACGCTTCCGAGATCGTGGGATCGGGCAGATTCACGGAGCTACAGCCGTAGGCCGGAAGTGCAGCTCGACAAAGCTCCTCTTATCCTGCTCCCAGGCTCCCTCAGCACTGGCTTCTGCTTCCACTCACTGCTCACACAGAGCTTCACATTGGAGCTTCTTTCAAGCAATCAATGTGCTTCTCAAATGGAGCTCATTCTCTCACATTCACTCCATCTTCTTATTCACGGATTCTCATTCACATCCTCCAAACTCACTTTCTTTTAGCTCTTCTTATTTTATTTTAACACAACTCGAGCCTGCTTTTATTCACATTTATTACTCTGCCTCTTCAACACTAGCCCAGCTTTACTGCCTGGCTACAGAGCTCCCTACACTATATATACAGAGCTCCATCATACAGAGCTCCCTGCACTATACATACAGAGCTCCCTACACTATACATACATAGCTCCATCTACAGAGCTCCCTGCACTATACATATAGAGCTCCATCATACAGAGCTCCCTGCACTATACATACAGAGCTCCATCATACAGAGCTCCCTGAACTATACATACAGAGCTCCATCTACAGAGCTCACTGCACTATAAATACAGAGCTCCATCTACAGAGCTCCCTGAACTATATATACAGAGCTCCCTGCACTATACACACAGAGCTCCATCATATAGAGCTCCCTGAACTATACATACAGAGCTCCATCATACAGAGCTCCCTGAACTATACATACAGAGCTCCCTGAACTATATATACAGAGCTCCATCATACAGAGCTCCCAACACTATACATACAGAGCTCCATCATACAGAGCTCCCTTCACTGTACATACAGAGCTCCATCATACAGAGCTCCCTGCACTATACATACAGAGCTCCATCATACAGAGCTCCCTGCACTATGCCTACCGAGCTCCCTGCACTATACATACAGAGCTCCATAATACAGAGCTCCCTGAACTATACATACAGAGCTCCCTACACTATACATACAGAGCTCCATCATACAGAGCTCCCTGTACTATACATACAGAGCTCCAACATACAGAGCTCCCTGAACTATATATACAGAGCTCCATCATACAGAGCTCCCTGCACTATACATACAGAGCTCCATCACACAGAGCTCCCTGCACTATACATACAGAGCTCCCTGCACTATACATACAGAGCTCCATCATACAGAGCTCCCTGCACTATACATACAGAGCTCCCTGCACTATACACACAGAGCTCCAACATACAGAGCTCCCTGTACTATACATACAGAGCTCCCTGCACTATACATACAGAGCTCACTGAACTATACATACAGAGCTCTCTCATACAGAGCTCTCTGCACTATACATGGGCTCCCTAATACAGAGTTCCTTGCACTACACATGGGCTCCCTCATACATAGCCTTCTGCACAATACATACAGAGCTCCCTGCAATATACATAAAGCCTCCCTAATCCAGAGCTCCCTACACTATACATACAAAGCTCCCTCACACAGAGCTCCCTGAACTATACATGGGCTCCTTCACACAGAGCTCCATGCCTGCACTATGCATAGGCTTCAACATACAGAGCCATACATGAGCTCATGCAGAGCTGAGCTTCATGCACTATACATACAGAGCCAACTGCACTATACATGGGCTCCCTCATACTGAGCTCTCTAAAGTATACATGACTTCCCCACACATAGTTCCTTGCACTATACACACAGAGCTCCCGGCACTATATATGGGCTCCCTCATACAGAGCTCCCTGCACTATACATGGGCTCCCTCACAGAGCTCCCTGCTCTATACATGGGCTCCCTCACAGAGCTCCCTGCTCTATACATGGGCTCCCTCACAGAGCTCCCTGCACTGTACATGGGAGCTCCCTGCGCTACACATGGACTTCTTCATACAATACATTTCCTTTGCATACATTCTCTCACATTCACTCCATCTTCTTATTCACGGATTCTCATTCACATCCTCCAAACTCACTTTCTTTTAGCTCTTCTTATTTTATTTTAATACAACTGGAGCCTACTTGTATTCACATTTATTACTCTGCCTCTTCAACACTAGCCCAGCTTTACTGCCTGGCTACCGAGCTCCCTGCACTATACATACAGAGCTCCCTGCACTATACATACAGAGCTCCCTGCACTATATATGGGCTCCCTCATGCAGAGCTCCCTGCACTATACATACAGAGCTCCATCATACAGAGCTCCCTGCACTATATATGGGCTCCCTCATGCAGAGCTCCCTGCACTATACATACAGAGCTCCCTCATACAGAGCTCCCTGCACTATACATACAGAGCTCCCTGCACTATACATACAGAGCTCCCTGAACTATACATACAGTGCTCAAAAGGAGAAAAACTGTCCTTAAGGTGAAACCTGATAGAGGGATATTGGTATCAGAAAAGATCTTCCTAATTTATGTTAGGAACTAAAAGTTCTTAAAGTCACTAACCCCAAAGGTTTAGTGTACCGTAGCGATAGACGTTAAAAAATAATGCTTTAATAGGGTAAATAGACGTTCCCAACGTAAACTGTCGCCAATTTTAAGTCACAGTATGTGTTGGCTAGCTCTTGGCTAGCATCCAGACTTACTTGCACAAGAAAAATCGGGGCGTGTAGGTAGGGGGATAAACATAGAGGGAAAGACACAACATAAAGTGTAGGCACAGGTTGTTTGGTAGTCCAACTCTGTGTGCACAGATATCGTTATTCCTTTAGTAAAAGTCTAAGTATGGAATAACTTATTGTACTTCAATTCAAATGGATACACGTGTCAAATAACCATGTGTGGCGTAATGCACTAGTAACCAAGTATATGTATCCACAAATGTTCCGGGTAAGCCAGTTTATCAAAAGCCTTCCCAAAGAGCAAATATGTGGCTACCCTATTTCCCAGTATCCTCTGGGGGTTAGCTTTGTAATTCTTTTCAAATAATTTTTATTAAAGTTTTAGCTTTGTAATTCTGTACCGTTATAAGCTATTCGAGGTAATGTTTAATTTCTAGTGTCTCTAGAGATGGGGTCGTCTGACCTGGAGGTAATTGTCAGCTCGGATGGGCTCCGAGTTTCTGAGGCAAATGCTTCCTAAGAGGTGATCAGTGTATAAGGAAAAATCGGCTGCCGCAGTAATAGGTATGGTAAGGGTTAAACCGCTTGGTGTACTTGATTGTCTATACATATAATACTGGAAGTGGTTTACCGTTTTCCCGTGACTGAGCACCGGTTAGGAGACGTAAATGACATCCAGCTAGATTGTGAAAGAGGTATACCTGTGTCTTAGTTCGGAGAGATCTGTATATTTAGATAGCCGCTTATTTGCTCCAGGGTATTCTCCCGTAATGGGGCAGATAGCGGGGTAAATGTCGAGAGTGGTTAGTGTGCAGAATGGTATACCATACTTGGAAGTACAACTCCTAAAAATTGATACTTCTTAGGACATTTTGTAAGATAAGTCATAGGGTATATGCTGGCAAGTGAACAGATATTTAGTCTGATGGGTGTGCAGTGTTACTGCTAGGTTGCTTCTCCAGTTGGTGCCTGCTATTGCAGATACTAATGTTAGTCACATAACGTTACCAGCTCCACGGATGGCCCAATTATTTTCGTCAGATTCCCTATTTTAACTAATCCTAGAGATTTCAAAGAAAAGAAAGATGCCTTCGAGGTAATAGTAAAGCAAGAGTAAAGGTGATTTACCAATAAATAGAGTGTAGCCGTGGTAGAAGTAGCAAGGTAATTAGGTAATTGAAAGTAATAATGAATAGAGACCATCGGTCGGTCAATCAATTGTTCTGCACTGTTTCTCACTGACCTATGTGCCCCAGTGCCTTGGTCGGTATCCAGAACAAATAGAATTTGTTGGAGTTTATCTTAGGAGCAGTTAGGTGTACAGCGTTTCTAGTGCTGGTGTAGAATAGTGTCGGAAAAACCCGACGCGCTGTTCGCCCTGTATAGGGGCTCGTCATAGGGGTAACGTCTATCGCTACGGTACACTAAACCTTTGGGGTTAGTGACTTTAAGAACTTTTAGTTCCTAACATAAATTAGGAAGATCTTTTCTGATACCAATATCCCTCTATCAGGTTTCACCTTAAGGACAGTTTCTCTCCTTTTGTACTCTATACCTTGAGGGTTACCCCCTCTCTGTCCGGTTACACTTGATAACCTCATGGGCCAACCCACTCCTTTAATACATACAGTGCTCTCTCATTCAGAGCTCCCTGAACTATACATACAGTGCTCTCTCATTCAGAGCTCTCTGCACTATACATGGACACCTTTATACAGAGCTCCCTGCACTATATATACACAGATACGTGACGTAATGGCAATGGCCGGAGTGGATACATCCGTTTTCGGCACACTCCGTCAGGGGTGCCATGGCTTCCAATGCTTCTGTAGTGGGCTGCAGACTGGAGGACATTATGAAAGCTGCAGACTGGTCTAATGACGCTACATTTCGTAACTTCTATTTCCGTCCGATTGAGCATATTTCCTCTAGGGTGATAGCCGTTATAAGTGCTTTTGTGGGATTTTTGCTTGGCAAACCCACTTTTACTCAAAGTAAGCAGATTTTATCTTGTGTCAATAAAAGCTATTTTTAATACTGTGCCATTGTGGCCTGGTTGTGTTTCATATACAATGGATGCTGAAGAAGGATTTCATTGCCACCTAAACATCTAATTACCCGGCCCCTCCCATGGGTCTTATTCCCACCCAGCCCTTCTATGTGTCTCAATATCCCTAGTCCCTTCCAGATGTTAATTTCACACCCAGTCCCTCCCATGTGTCAAAATTCCCTCTGTCCCTCCATGTGTCTGAACCCCACCCAAGTCTCCCCATGTGTCTCAATTACCCCCAGTCCCTCCATGTGTCTCAACCCCACCCCGTCCCATGTGTCTCAATTCCCTCCGCCCCTTCCATGTATCAATTTTCCCCACAGTCCCTTCCGTGTGTCAAAACCCCCCAGTACCTTCCATGTGTCAATTCTCCCCTAGTCCCTCCATGTGTCGCAATTGTGTCTCAATCCCCTCCTGTCCCTTCCATGTGTCTCAATTCCCCCTCTTGTACCTCCATGTGTCAATATCCCCCAGTCCCTCCATGTGTCAATACCCCTCTAAATATGTAAATTCACCTCCCTCCATCACCAAGTTTCTTCCATGTGTCTCAATTCCTCGTCTTGTCCCTCCATGTGTCAATACTCCCATAGTCCCACTGTGTCAATCTTCTCTGTCCCTCAGTGTGTCACCCCCCCCCCCCGTCCCTCCATGTCTCAATCCCTCCGTCCCTTTATGTGTCAATTCACTTTCCCTTTGTCCTCCATACGTCAATCCCCCCCAAGTTCCCTCCGTGTGTCTCTACCCCATTCCCCTCTGTACCTGCGCTGCTGTAGCGTGGCAGAGCTGGCTGCATGTCCCCATTCTCTCAGTGAGCACTTCCTGTCAGACTTGGTAGAGGACTGCTTGACCACGCTACTTGTTGTGACTGGCGGGGAGCGCAGTCTGTGCAAAATACTAGGCCCAAAAATAATGCACTGAAAATAATTCTAATCCAAATAAACAATTTATGCCAAAACAAAATCTGTGTAAAAAAAATCAATAAGATAAAATATAGTGCAGGCCAGTGGCTTAATTACCATGGTTGCAACTGAGACCGGGCCTCTCACTCCAAGTAATGGCGGCCCACGGTTGCAGCCAGGCCCCCTGGAGTGAGAGGCTCGGTCTCAGTTGCAACCGTGGTAGTTAAGTAGTTAAGCCACTGGCCTGCACTATATTTTCTCTTGCTGATTTTTTTACACAGATTTCTTTTTTGGCATAAATTGTTTATTTGGATTAGAATTATTTTCAGTGCATTATTTGTGGGCCTAGTATTTTGTTTCACTATTTTAGGAGTGACTGCAGCTCTATTGGTATATATTTACTAACAAGTTTGTTTTACATGTTATGTTTTTAGCGCTTTCCACGTTTCTGGCTAATTTTGTTATTTCCAAAGCAAGCCACGCTCCTGGATTATATGTATGATAACAGGAGGGTGGCTGCAAATATAAAAATGATCACGTGTGTGTGTATGTCTGATTGTGTATGTATCTGTGTCAAGGTATGTACATGTCTGTGTGGATCTGTTTGTCAGTGTACGCATGTGTCAAGGTGTGGGCACGTGTCAGTGTTTGTGTGTCTCTGTTTGTATTTATGTGTGTGTATACGACAGTGTGTTTATGTGTGTGTCCCTCTGTGTTTTAATGCGTAGGTATATTTGTGTAAATATATATATATATATATATAGAGTTGGCAGTGTATGAGGCCCTGGGGAGCTAGCAAAGCTAAGCGTACAAGGGCACATGTAGGGATGCTTGTGATTGGTTGTGTATGTGTGTGGGAGTGGTTATGTGTTGGGTGAGTCCCTTTAAATCCTGACAAGATTTTTTTTAAAGTCTGAACTGTTTGTCTGCTAGCGTTGCTATCAGTCAGTGAGCAAATTATTAAATCCTTGGTGGTGTGAGGGTTAATTATGTGGCGGCTGGCATGTGCATAAAAGCCAGACCCCATATTACATTTTTTTTAATAAACAATCAAATAATAATACAAAAAATCCTTTTAGGGGTCAGTATGATGTCAATGTTCCTAAAATGGAGGTATTTTAAGCTTTACACTTTTTTATAAATTTTTCATAAGAAAAAGATGAGGGATCTAAAGAGACGTATTGCGTAAGTCAGAAATGTTTAAAAAGCGATTAGTGAGTAAATGAGTTGTAGTAGCCCTTTAAACATGAGATTGACTTTGCATTTTGATTTGAGAGAATAATAATGAGTGTGTTTGCCTTTAAGGACAAAAAATAAATAAATGAATAACCCTCAGAAAAGAGTGAATGGAAGATTGCATTGAGTTGATCGCCCTCTTGTGGTGGGAGAGAAAACGAAAAAGCAAAAATAAGCCTACAACACCCGGTTGGTCTTGGTTGGTTGCTCTATCCGTAACCTTCTCGCAGCCGTCTCCCATCCAAGACCTGTCCAGGCTCCTCCTTGCAACGCTTCCGAGATCGTGGGATCGGGCAGATTCACGGAGCTACAGCCGTAGGCCGGAAGTGCAGCTCGACAAAGCTCCTCTTATCCTGCTCCCAGGCTCCCTCAGCACTGGCTTCTGCTTCCACTCACTGCTCACACAGAGCTTCACATTGGAGCTTCTTTCAAGCAATCAATGTGCTTCTCAAATGGAGCTCATTCTCTCACATTCACTCCATCTTCTTATTCACGGATTCTCATTCACATCCTCCAAACTCACTTTCTTTTAGCTCTTCTTATTTTATTTTAACACAACTCGAGCCTGCTTTTATTCACATTTATTACTCTGCCTCTTCAACACTAGCCCAGCTTTACTGCCTGGCTACCGAGCTCCCTACACTATATATACAGAGCTCCATCATACAGAGCTCCCTGCACTATACATACAGAGCTCCCTACACTATACATACATAGCTCCATCTACAGAGCTCCCTGCACTATACATATAGAGCTCCATCATACAGAGCTCCCTGCACTATACATACAGAGCTCCATCATACAGAGCTCCCTGCACTATACATACAGAGCTCCATCTACAGAGCTCACTGCACTATAAACACAGAGCTCCATCTACAGGGCTCCCTGAACTATATATACAGAGCTCCCTGCACTATACACACAGAGCTCCATCATATAGAGCTCCCTGAACTATACATACAGAGCTCCATCATACAGAGCTCCCTGAACTATACATACAGAGCTCCCTGAACTATATATACAGAGCTCCATCATACAGAGCTCCCAACACTATACATACAGAGCTCCATCATACAGAGCTCCCTGCACTGTACATACAGAGCTCCATCATACAGAGCTCCCTGCACTATACATACAGAGCTCCATCATACAGAGCTCCCTGCACTATGCCTACCGAGCTCCCTGCACTATACATACAGAGCTCCATAATACAGAGCTCCCTGAACTATACATACAGAGCTCCCTACACTATACATACAGGGCTCCCTACACTATACATACAGAGCTCCATCATACAGAGCTCCCTGTACTATACATACAGAGCTCCAACATACAGAGCTCCCTGAACTATATATACAGAGCTCCATCATACAGAGCTCCCTGCACTATACATACAGAGCTCCATCACACAGAGCTCCCTGCACTATACATACAGAGCTCCCTGCACTATACATACAGAGCTCCATCATACAGAGCTCCCTGCACTATACATACAGAGCTCCCTGCACTATACACACAGAGCTCCAACATACAGAGCTCCCTGTACTATACATACAGAGCTCCCTGCACTATACATACAGAGCTCACTGAACTATACATACAGAGCTCTCTCATACAGAGCTCTCTGCACTATACATGGGCTCCCTAATACAGAGTTCCTTGCACTACACATGGGCTCCCTCATACATAGCCTTCTGCACAATACATACAGAGCTCCCTGCAATATACATAAAGCCTCCCTAATCCAGAGCTCCCTACACTATACATACAAAGCTCCCTCACACAGAGCTCCCTGAACTATACATGGGCTCCTTCACACAGAGCTCCATGCCTGCACTATGCATAGGCTTCAACATACAGAGCCATACATGAGCTCATGCAGAGCTGAGCTTCATGCACTATACATACAGAGCCAACTGCACTATACATGGGCTCCCTCATACTGAGCTCTCTAAAGTATACATGACTTCCCCACACATAGTTCCTTGCACTATACACACAGAGCTCCCGGCACTATATATGGGCTCCCTCATACAGAGCTCCCTGCACTATACATGGGCTCCCTCACAGAGCTCCCTGCTCTATACATGGGCTCCCTCACAGAGCTCCCTGCTCTATACATGGGCTCCCTCACAGAGCTCCCTGCACTGTACATGGGAGCTCCCTGCGCTACACATGGACTTCTTCATACAATACATTTCCTTTGCATACATTCTCTCACATTCACTCCATCTTCTTATTCACGGATTCTCATTCACATCCTCCAAACTCACTTTCTTTTAGCTCTTCTTATTTTATTTTAATACAACTGGAGCCTACTTGTATTCACATTTATTACTCTGCCTCTTCAACACTAGCCCAGCTTTACTGCCTGGCTACCGAGCTCCCTGCACTATACATACAGAGCTCCCTGCACTATACATACAGAGCTCCCTGCACTATATATGGGCTCCCTCATGCAGAGCTCCCTGCACTATACATACAGAGCTCCATCATACAGAGCTCCCTGCACTATATATGGGCTCCCTCATGCAGAGCTCCCTGCACTATACATACAGAGCTCCCTCATACAGAGCTCCCTGCACTATACATACAGAGCTCCCTGCACTATACATACAGAGCTCCCTGCACTATACATACAGTGCTCAAAAGGAGAAAAGCTGTCCTTAAGGTGAAACCTGATAGAGGGATATTGGTATCAGAAAAGATCTTCCTAATTTATGTTAGGAACTAAAAGTTCCTAAAGTCACTAACCCCAAAGGTTTAGTGTACCGTAGCGATAGACGTTAAAAAATAATGCTTTAATAGGGTAAATAGACGTTCCCAACGTAAACTGTCGCCAATTTTAAGTCACAGTATGTGTTGGCTAGCTCTTGGCTAGCATCCAGACTTACTTGCA
Source organism: Pelobates fuscus (assembly GCF_036172605.1). Taxonomy (NCBI): domain Eukaryota; kingdom Metazoa; phylum Chordata; class Amphibia; order Anura; family Pelobatidae; genus Pelobates; species Pelobates fuscus. The sequence goes on along the minus strand of NW_026961867.1, from coordinate 18,026 downwards.
CAAGAAAAATCGGGGCGTGTAGGTAGGGGGATAAACATAGAGGGAAAGACACAACATAAAGTGTAGGCACAGGTTGTTTGGTAGTCCAACTCTGTGTGCACAGATATCGTTATTCCTTTAGTAAAAGTCTAAGTATGGAATAACTTATTGTACTTCAATTCAAATGGATACACGTGTCAAATAACCATGTGTGGCGTAATGCACTAGTAACCAAGTATATGTATCCACAAATGTTCCGGGTAAGCCAGTTTATCAAAAGCCTTCCCAAAGAGCAAATATGTGGCTACCCTATTTCCCAGTATCCTCTGGGGGTTAGCTTTGTAATTCTTTTCAAATAATTTTTATTAAAGTTTTAGCTTTGTAATTCTGTACCGTTATAAGCTATTCGAGGTAATGTTTAATTTCTAGTGTCTCTAGAGATGGGGTCGTCTGACCTGGAGGTAATTGTCAGCTCGGATGGGCTCCGAGTTTCTGAGGCAAATGCTTCCTAAGAGGTGATCAGTGTATAAGGAAAAATCGGCTGCCGCAGTAATAGGTATGGTAAGGGTTAAACCGCTTGGTGTACTTGATTGTCTATACATATAATACTGGAAGTGGTTTACCGTTTTCCCGTGACTGAGCACCGGTTAGGAGACGTAAATGACATCCAGCTAGATTGTGAAAGAGGTATACCTGTGTCTTAGTTCGGAGAGATCTGTATATTTAGATAGCCGCTTATTTGCTCCAGGGTATTCTCCCGTAATGGGGCAGATAGCGGGGTAAATGTCGAGAGTGGTTAGTGTGCAGAATGGTATACCATACTTGGAAGTACAACTCCTAAAAATTGATACTTCTTAGGACATTTTGTAAGATAAGTCATAGGGTATATGCTGGCAAGTGAACAGATATTTAGTCTGATGGGTGTGCAGTGTTACTGCTAGGTTGCTTCTCCAGTTGGTGCCTGCTATTGCAGATACTAATGTTAGTCACATAACGTTACCAGCTCCACGGATGGCCCAATTATTTTCGTCAGATTCCCTATTTTAACTAATCCTAGAGATTTCAAAGAAAAGAAAGATGCCTTCGAGGTAATAGTAAAGCAAGAGTAAAGGTGATTTACCAATAAATAGAGTGTAGCCGTGGTAGAAGTAGCAAGGTAATTAGGTAATTGAAAGTAATAATGAATAGAGACCATCGGTCGGTCAATCAATTGTTCTGCACTGTTTCTCACTGACCTATGTGCCCCAGTGCCTTGGTCGGTATCCAGAACAAATAGAATTTGTTGGAGTTTATCTTAGGAGCAGTTAGGTGTACAGCGTTTCTAGTGCTGGTGTAGAATAGTGTCGGAAAAACCCGACGCGCTGTTCGCCCTGTATAGGGGCTCGTCATAGGGGTAACGTCTATCGCTACGGTACACTAAACCTTTGGGGTTAGTGACTTTAAGAACTTTTAGTTCCTAACATAAATTAGGAAGATCTTTTCTGATACCAATATCCCTCTATCAGGTTTCACCTTAAGGACAGTTTATCTCCTTTTGTACTCTATACCTTGAGGGTTACCCCCTCTCTGTCCGGTTACACTTGATAACCTCATGGGCCAACCCACTCCTTTAATACATACAGTGCTCTCTCATTCAGAGCTCCCTGAACTATACATACAGTGCTCTCTCATTCAGAGCTCTCTGCACTATACATGGACACCTTTATACAGAGCTCCCTGCACTATATATACACAGATACGTGACGTAATGGCAATGGCCGGAGTGGATACATCCGTTTTCGGCACACTCCGTCAGGGGTGCCATGGCTTCCAATGCTTCTGTAGTGGGCTGCAGACTGGAGGACATTATGAAAGCTGCAGACTGGTCTAATGACGCTACATTTCGTAACTTCTATTTCCGTCCGATTGAGCATATTTCCTCTAGGGTGATAGCCGTTATAAGTGCTTTTGTGGGATTTTTGCTTGGCAAACCCACTTTTACTCAAAGTAAGCAGATTTTATCTTGTGTCAATAAAAGCTATTTTTAATACTGTGCCATTGTGGCCTGGTTGTGTTTCATATACAATGGATGCTGAAGAAGGATTTCATTGCCACCTAAACATCTAATTACCCGGCCCCTCCCATGGGTCTTATTCCCACCCAGCCCTTCTATGTGTCTCACTCTCCCTAGTCCCTTCCAGATGTTAATTTCACACCCAGTCCCTCCCATGTGCCAAAATTCCCTCTGTCCCTCCATGTGTCTGAACCCCACCCAAGTCTCCCCATGTGTCTCAATTACCCCCAGTCCCTCCATGTGTCTCAACCCCACCCCGTCCCATGTGTCTCAATTCCCTCCGCCCCTTCCATGTATCAATTTTCCCCACAGTCCCTTCCGTGTGTCAAAACCCCCCAGTACCTTCCATGTGTCAATTCTCCCCTAGTCCCTCCATGTGTCGCAATTGTGTCTCAATCCCCTCCTGTCCCTTCCATGTGTCTCAATTCCCCCTCTTGTACCTCCATGTGTCAATATCCCCCAGTCCCTCCATGTGTCAATACCCCTCTAAATATGTAAATTCACCTCCCTCCATCACCAAGTTTCTTCCATGTGTCTCAATTCCTCGTCTTGTCCCTCCATGTGTCAATACTCCCATAGTCCCACTGTGTCAATCTTCTCTGTCCCTCAGTGTGTCACCCCCCCCCCCGTCCCTCCATGTCTCAATCCCTCCGTCCCTTTATGTGTCAATTCACTTTCCCTTTGTCCTCCATACGTCAATCCCCCCCAAGTTCCCTCCATGTGTCTCTACCCCATTCCCCTCTGTACCTGCGCTGCTGTAGCGTGGCAGAGCTGGCTGCATGTCCCCATTCTCTCAGTGAGCACTTCCTGTCAGACTTGGTAGAGGACTGCTTGACCACGCTACTTGTTGTGACTGGCGGGGAGCGCAGTCTGTGCAAAATACTAGGCCCAAAAATAATGCACTGAAAATAATTCTAATCCAAATAAACAATTTATGCCAAAACAAAATCTGTGTAAAAAAAATCAATAAGATAAAATATAGTGCAGGCCAGTGGCTTAATTACCATGGTTGCAACTGAGACCGGGCCTCTCACTCCAAGTAATGGCGGCCCACGGTTGCAGCCAGGCCCCCTGGAGTGAGAGGCTCGGTCTCAGTTGCAACCGTGGTAGTTAAGTAGTTAAGCCACTGGCCTGCACTATATTTTCTCTTGCTGATTTTTTTTACACAGATTTCTTTTTTGGCATAAATTGTTTATTTGGATTAGAATTATTTTCAGTGCATTATTTGTGGGCCTAGTATTTTGTTTCACTATTTTAGGAGTGACTGCAGCTCTATTGGTATATATTTACTAACAAGTTTGTTTTACATGTTATGTTTTTAGCGCTTTCCACGTTTCTGGCTAATTTTGTTATTTCCAAAGCAAGCCACGCTCCTGGATTATATGTATGATAACAGGAGGGTGGCTGCAAATATAAAAATGATCACGTGTGTGTGTATGTCTGATTGTGTATGTATCTGTGTCAAGGTATGTACATGTCTGTGTGGATCTGTTTGTCAGTGTACGCATGTGTCAAGGTGTGGGCACGTGTCAGTGTTTGTGTGTCTCTGTTTGTATTTATGTGTGTGTATACGGCAGTGTGTTTATGTGTGTGTCCCTCTGTGTTTTAATGCGTAGGTATATTTGTGTAAATATATATATATAGAGAGAGAGAGAGTTGGCAGTGTATGAGGCCCTGGGGAGCTAGCAAAGCTAAGCGTACAAGGGCACATGTAGGGATGCTTGTGATTGGTTGTGTATGTGTGTGGGAGTGGTTATGTGTTGGGTGAGTCCCTTTAAATCCTGACAAGATTTTTTTAAAAGTCTGAACTGTTTGTCTGCTAGCGTTGCTATCAGTCAGTGAGCAAATTATTAAATCCTTGGTGGTGTGAGGGTTAATTATGTGGCGGCTGGCATGTGCATAAAAGCCAGACCCCATATTACATTTTTTTTTTAATAAACAATCAACTAATTAAAAAAAATCCTTTTAGGGGTCAGTATGATGTCAATGTTCCTAAAATGGAGGTATTTTAAGCTTTACACTTTTTTATAAATTTTTCATGAGAAAAAGATGAGGGATCTAAAGAGACGTATTGCATAAGTCAGAAATGTTTAAAAAGCGATTAGTGAGTAAATGAGTTGTAGTAGCCCTTTAAACATGAGATTGACTTTGCATTTTGATTTGAGAGAATAATAATGAGTGTGTTTGCCTTTAAGGACAAAAAATAAATAAATGAATAACCCTCAGAAAAGAGTGAATGGAAGATTGCATTGAGTTGATCGCCCTCTTGTGGTGGGAGAGAAAACGAAAAAGCAAAAATAAGCCTACAACACCCGGTTGGTCTTGGTGGGTTGCTCTATCCGTAACCTTCTCGCAGCCATTGTAACCGTAACCTACTCGCAGCCGTCTCCCATCCAAGACCTGTCCGTGCTCCTCCTTGCTGCACTTCCGAGATCGTGGGATCGGACAGCTTCACGGAGCTACAGCCGTAGGCCGGAAGTGCAACTCGACAAAGCTCCTCTTATCCTTCTCCCAGGCTCCTTCAGCACCGGCTTCTGCTTCCACTCACTGCTCACACAGAGCTTCACATTGGAGCTTCTTTTTAGCAATCAATGTGCTTCTCAAATGGAGCTCATTCTCTCACATTCACTCCATCTTCTTATTCACGGATTCTCATTCACATCCTCCAAACTCACTTTCTTTTAGCTCTTCTTATTTTATTTTAACACAACTCGAGCCTGCTTTTATTCACATTTATTACTCTGCCTCTTCAACACTAGCCCAGCTTTACTGCCTGGCTACCGAGCTCCCTGCACTATACATACAGAGCTCCATCATACAGAGCTCCCTGCACTATACATACAGAGCTCCCTACACTATATATACAGAGCTCAATCATACAGAGCTCCCTGCACTATACATACAGAGCTCCCTACACTATACATACATAGCTCCATCTACAGAGCTCCCTGCACTATACATATAGAGCTCCATCATACAGAGCTCCCTGAGCTATACATACAGAGCTCCATCATACAGAGCTCCCTGAGCTATACATACAGAGCTCCCTACACTATACATACAGAGCTCCATCTACAGAGCTCACTGCACTATACATACAGAGCTCCATCTACAGAGCTCCCTGAACTATATATACAGAGCTCCCTGCACTATACACACAGAGCTCCATCATATAGAGCTCCCTGAACTATACATAAAGAGCTCCATCATACAGAGCTCCCTGTACTATACATACAGAGCTCCCTGCAATATACATAAAGCCTCCCTAATCCAGAGCTCTCTACACTATACATACAAAGCTCCCTCACACAGAGCTCCCTGAACTATACATGGGCTCCTTCACACAGAGCTCCATGCCTGCACTATGCATAGGCTTCAACATACAGAGCCATACATGAGCTCATGCAGAGCTGAGCTTCCTGCACTATACATACAGAGCCAACTGCACTATACATGGGCTCCCTCATACTGAGCTCTCTAAAGTATACATTAATTCCCCACACATAGTTCCTTGCACTATACACACAGAGCTCCCTGCACTATACATGGGCTCCCTCACAGAGCTCCCTGCTCTATACATGGTGTTGCGGACCGTTTCAGCATAAAAGGGGAAAAATCCGTTTAGGCGATAATCCCCTTTAGATAGACCAGCAGCTACTATAATCACCAACTTCCCGAACTCCCAAACTGCACGAATTCACCAACTCTCGAACAGCAGACACACGAACCCTGGGAGCAGCCGAACAGGAAAAGCAATACGAACAGCTTACACTCCTGGCAGTCGGCATACAGTCCCCATCTCCCCAAGAAAGAGACACACTCCAGCTTCAGGGTTAAACAGCAACAACACTGATTTATTCACACACAGGCTTATATGAGATTCTCCCATGCAAGGGAGGGGTTTACAGTACACCAATCCAGTTTAAGGTACAACCCACACATCTCCTCCCTCCAACATATCTGTTAACACAATTAACAAGGACATAGTTTTACCCAAGTTTTGGATGTACCCTAAATACTTGGGGTACATCAACAAATCCAATATCTCCAGATAGCCCTAGTCTGGAGGAACAACATATGTTAAAATCAGCCCATTCGGATAAAGCGTTCGGGAGTTATGGGCAGGCAAAGTTTTGACCGACCGCATGGGTAAAGTATCCGAAAACAGTTCCATGCATTTTGGCCCTGCGGTCGGTCACAGAAAAGGGAACGAAACAGACGAATTGCCTGGGTTATGGAGCCTAAGGGGGATTCGCAGGAATCCCCTAGTTCGTGCGTTTCTTTCTACCGAACGGCGGGCCGTTCGGTAGTTTCCCCACGAAATCCTGGAAGTCTGGAGGTCTCAGCGGTGTTTGCCTAGTCGAGTGTCCGTTTTCAGTTCCAGACGCTCGACGGCAAAACACCGCTGTTCGGTAGTTTAAGATGGCCGCCGCCACGTTTTCGTTTCCCGAATGGCGGCCACCCAGAGGACAAAGACCACACTACACTGATTGCCAATTACCCGTTTGCAACATTGTTGCAAACGGTAATTGGAGGCACACTTAGTCCTGGGTGGTCTGGTTGTTCGGTAGTTTCCTCAATACAATGAATGGAGTGATTCTACCGAACAATCAAATGAATGCTGCATATATATAACCCAGGTTAACTGCACACATAAATACATACATGACATTAAAGGATTAAAGGCAGGATTACTGTAATACGCTCCACAGTCTTAAAAGTACAGTATCCCAAAAGTCCCAATAGGTCCACGGATGGCTCTTAAAGGCCCAGTAGCAGTAATATAAATTATTACATGCCCAAATATAGTTTTTACAGTACAATATGTCCAGGGGCCATAGTCGCAGGGCAGGAGGCTAGCAACCAGGCTTCTCCAGTTCACAGTGGCGAAGTTGGTTTCGCCACACATGGGCTCCCTCACAGAGCTCCCTGCTCTATACATGGGCTCCCTCACAGAGCTCCCTGCACTGTACATGGGAGCTCCCTGCGCTACACATGGACTTCTTCATACAATACATTTCCTTTGCATACATTCTCTCACATTCACTCCATCTTCTTATTCACGGATTCTCATTCACATCCTCCAAACTCACTTTCTTTTAGCTCTTCTTATTTTATTTTAATACAACTGGAGCCTACTTGTATTCACATTTATTACTCTGCCTCTTCAACACTAGCCCAGCTTTACTGCCTGGCTACCGAGCTCCCTGCACTATACATACAGAGCTCCCTGCACTATACATACAGAGCTCCCTGCACTATATATGGGCTCCCTCATGCAGAGCTCCCTGCACTATACATACAGAGCTCCATCATACAGAGCTCCCTGCACTATATATGGGCTCCCTCGTGCAGAGCTCCCTGCACTATACATACAGAGCTCCCTCATACAGAGCTCCCTGCACTATACATACAGAGCTCCCTGCACTATACATACAGAGCTCCCTGAACTATACATACAGTGCTCAAAAGGAGAAAAACTGTCCTTAAGGTGAAACCTGATAGAGGGATATTGGTATCAGAAAAGATCTTCCTAATTTATGTTAGGAACTAAAAGTTCTTAAAGTCACTAACCCCAAAGGTTTAGTGTACCGTAGCGATAGACGTTAAAAAATAATGCTTTAATAGGGTAAATAGACGTTCCCAACGTAAACTGTCGCCAATTTTAAGTCACAGTATGTGTTGGCTAGCTCTTGGCTAGCATCCAGACTTACTTGCACAAGAAAAATCGGGGCGTGTAGGTAGGGGGATAAACATAGAGGGAAAGACACAACATAAAGTGTAGGCACAGGTTGTTTGGTAGTCCAACTCTGTGTGCACAGATATCGTTATTCCTTTAGTAAAAGTCTAAGTATGGAATAACTTATTGTACTTCAATTCAAATGGATACACGTGTCAAATAACCATGTGTGGCGTAATGCACTAGTAACCAAGTATATGTATCCACAAATGTTCCGGGTAAGCCAGTTTATCAAAAGCCTTCCCAAAGAGCAAATATGTGGCTACCCTATTTCCCAGTATCCTCTGGGGGTTAGCTTTGTAATTCTTTTCAAATAATTTTTATTAAAGTTTTAGCTTTGTAATTCTGTACCGTTATAAGCTATTCGAGGTAATGTTTAATTTCTAGTGTCTCTAGAGATGGGGTCGTCTGACCTGGAGGTAATTGTCAGCTCGGATGGGCTCCGAGTTTCTGAGGCAAATGCTTCCTAAGAGGTGATCAGTGTATAAGGAAAAATCGGCTGCCGCAGTAATAGGTATGGTAAGGGTTAAACCGCTTGGTGTACTTGATTGTCTATACATATAATACTGGAAGTGGTTTACCGTTTTCCCGTGACTGAGCACCGGTTAGGAGACGTAAATGACATCCAGCTAGATTGTGAAAGAGGTATACCTGTGTCTTAGTTCGGAGAGATCTGTATATTTAGATAGCCGCTTATTTGCTCCAGGGTATTCTCCCGTAATGGGGCAGATAGCGGGGTAAATGTCGAGAGTGGTTAGTGTGCAGAATGGTATACCATACTTGGAAGTACAACTCCTAAAAATTGATACTTCTTAGGACATTTTGTAAGATAAGTCATAGGGTATATGCTGGCAAGTGAACAGATATTTAGTCTGATGGGTGTGCAGTGTTACTGCTAGGTTGCTTCTCCAGTTGGTGCCTGCTATTGCAGATACTAATGTTAGTCACATAACGTTACCAGCTCCACGGATGGCCCAATTATTTTCGTCAGATTCCCTATTTTAACTAATCCTAGAGATTTCAAAGAAAAGAAAGATGCCTTCGAGGTAATAGTAAAGCAAGAGTAAAGGTGATTTACCAATAAATAGAGTGTAGCCGTGGTAGAAGTAGCAAGGTAATTAGGTAATTGAAAGTAATAATGAATAGAGACCATCGGTCGGTCAATCAATTGTTCTGCACTGTTTCTCACTGACCTATGTGCCCCAGTGCCTTGGTCGGTATCCAGAACAAATAGAATTTGTTGGAGTTTATCTTAGGAGCAGTTAGGTGTACAGCGTTTCTAGTGCTGGTGTAGAATAGTGTCGGAAAAACCCGACGCGCTGTTCGCCCTGTATAGGGGCTCGTCATAGGGGTAACGTCTATCGCTACGGTACACTAAACCTTTGGGGTTAGTGACTTTAAGAACTTTTAGTTCCTAACATAAATTAGGAAGATCTTTTCTGATACCAATATCCCTCTATCAGGTTTCACCTTAAGGACAGTTTATCTCCTTTTGTACTCTATACCTTGAGGGTTACCCCCTCTCTGTCCGGTTACACTTGATAACCTCATGGGCCAACCCACTCCTTTAATACATACAGTGCTCTCTCATTCAGAGCTCCCTGAACTATACATACAGTGCTCTCTCATTCAGAGCTCTCTGCACTATACATGGACACCTTTATACAGAGCTCCCTGCACTATATATACACAGATACGTGACGTAATGGCAATGGCCGGAGTGGATACATCCGTTTTCGGCACACTCCGTCAGGGGTGCCATGGCTTCCAATGCTTCTGTAGTGGGCTGCAGACTGGAGGACATTATGAAAGCTGCAGACTGGTCTAATGACGCTACATTTCGTAACTTCTATTTCCGTCCGATTGAGCATATTTCCTCTAGGGTGATAGCCGTTATAAGTGCTTTTGTGGGATTTTTGCTTGGCAAACCCACTTTTACTCAAAGTAAGCAGATTTTATCTTGTGTCAATAAAAGATATTTTTAATACTGTGCCATTGTGGCCTGGTTGTGTTTCATATACAATGGATGCTGAAGAAGGATTTCATTGCCACCTAAACATCTAATTACCCGGCCCCTCCCATGGGTCTTATTCCCACCCAGCCCTTCTATGTGTCTCACTCTCCCTAGTCCCTTCCAGATGTTAATTTCACACCCAGTCCCTCCCATGTGCCAAAATTCCCTCTGTCCCTCCATGTGTCTGAACCCCACCCAAGTCTCCCCATGTGTCTCAATTACCCCCAGTCCCTCCATGTGTCTCAACCCCACCCCGTCCCATGTGTCTCAATTCCCTCCGCCCCTTCCATGTATCAATTTTCCCCACAGTCCCTTCCGTGTGTCAAAACCCCCCAGTACCTTCCATGTGTCAATTCTCCCCTAGTCCCTCCATGTGTCGCAATTGTGTCTCAATCCCCTCCTGTCCCTTCCATGTGTCTCAATTCCCCCTCTTGTACCTCCATGTGTCAATATCCCCCAGTCCCTCCATGTGTCAATACCCCTCTAAATATGTAAATTCACCTCCCTCCATCACCAAGTTTCTTCCATGTGTCTCAATTCCTCGTCTTGTCCCTCCATGTGTCAATACTCCCATAGTCCCACTGTGTCAATCTTCTCTGTCCCTCAGTGTGTCACCCCCCCCGTCCCTCCATGTGTCAATCCCCCCGTCCCTCCATGTGTCAATCTCTCCATGTCTCAATCCCTCCATCCCTTTATGTGTCAATTCACTTTCCCTTTGTCCTCCATACGTCAATCCCCCCCAAGTTCCCTCCATGTGTCTCTACCCCATTCCCCTCTGTACCTGCGCTGCTGTAGCGTGGCAGAGCTGGCTGCATGTCCCCATTCTCTCAGTGAGCACTTCCTGTCAGACTTGGTAGAGGACTGCTTGACCACGCTACTTGTTGTGACTGGCGGGGAGCGCAGTCTGTGCAAAATACTAGGCCCAAAAATAATGCACTGAAAATAATTCTAATCCAAATAAACAATTTATGCCAAAACAAAATCTGTGTAAAAAAAATCAATAAGATAAAATATAGTGCAGGCCAGTGGCTTAATTACCATGGTTGCAACTGAGACCGGGCCTCTCACTCCAAGTAATGGCGGCCCACGGTTGCAGCCAGGCCCCCTGGAGTGAGAGGCTCGGTCTCAGTTGCAACCGTGGTAGTTAAGTAGTTAAGCCACTGGCCTGCACTATATTTTCTCTTGCTGATTTTTTTACACAGATTTCTTTTTTGGCATAAATTGTTTATTTGGATTAGAATTATTTTCAGTGCATTATTTGTGGGCCTAGTATTTTGTTTCACTATTTTAGGAGTGACTGCAGCTCTATTGGTATATATTTACTAACAAGTTTGTTTTACATGTTATGTTTTTAGCGCTTTCCACGTTTCTGGCTAATTTTGTTATTTCCAAAGCAAGCCACGCTCCTGGATTATATGTATGATAACAGGAGGGTGGCTGCAAATATAAAAATGATCACGTGTGTGTGTATGTCTGATTGTGTATGTATCTGTGTCAAGGTATGTACATGTCTGTGTGGATCTGTTTGTCAGTGTACGCATGTGTCAAGGTGTGGGCACGTGTCAGTGTTTGTGTGTCTCTGTTTGTATTTATGTGTGTGTATACGACAGTGTGTTTATGTGTGTGTCCCTCTGTGTTTTAATGCGTAGGTATATTTGTGTAAATATATATATATATATATAGAGTTGGCAGTGTATGAGGCCCTGGGGAGCTAGCAAAGCTAAGCGTACAAGGGCACATGTAGGGATGCTTGTGATTGGTTGTGTATGTGTGTGGGAGTGGTTATGTGTTGGGTGAGTCCCTTTAAATCCTGACAAGATTTTTTTAAAAGTCTGAACTGTTTGTCTGCTAGCGTTGCTATCAGTCAGTGAGCAAATTATTAAATCCTTGGTGGTGTGAGGGTTAATTATGTGGCGGCTGGCATGTGCATAAAAGCCAGACCCCATATTACATTTTTTTTAATAAACAATCAAATAATAATACAAAAAATCCTTTTAGGGGTCAGTATGATGTCAATGTTCCTAAAATGGAGGTATTTTAAGCTTTACACTTTTTTATAAATTTTTCATAAGAAAAAGATGAGGGATCTAAAGAGACGTATTGCGTAAGTCAGAAATGTTTAAAAAGCGATTAGTGAGTAAATGAGTTGTAGTAGCCCTTTAAACATGAGATTGACTTTGCATTTTGATTTGAGAGAATAATAATGAGTGTGTTTGCCTTTAAGGACAAAAAATAAATAAATGAATAACCCTCAGAAAAGAGTGAATGGAAGATTGCATTGAGTTGATCGCCCTCTTGTGGTGGGAGAGAAAACGAAAAAGCAAAAATAAGCCTACAACACCCGGTTGGTCTTGGTTGGTTGCTCTATCCGTAACCTTCTCGCAGCCGTCTCCCATCCAAGACCTGTCCAGGCTCCTCCTTGCAACGCTTCCGAGATCGTGGGATCGGGCAGATTCACGGAGCTACAGCCGTAGGCCGGAAGTGCAGCTCGACAAAGCTCCTCTTATCCTGCTCCCAGGCTCCCTCAGCACTGGCTTCTGCTTCCACTCACTGCTCACACAGAGCTTCACATTGGAGCTTCTTTCAAGCAATCAATGTGCTTCTCAAATGGAGCTCATTCTCTCACATTCACTCCATCTTCTTATTCACGGATTCTCATTCACATCCTCCAAACTCACTTTCTTTTAGCTCTTCTTATTTTATTTTAACACAACTCGAGCCTGCTTTTATTCACATTTATTACTCTGCCTCTTCAACACTAGCCCAGCTTTACTGCCTGGCTACAGAGCTCCCTACACTATATATACAGAGCTCCATCATACAGAGCTCCCTGCACTATACATACAGAGCTCCCTACACTATACATACATAGCTCCATCTACAGAGCTCCCTGCACTATACATATAGAGCTCCATCATACAGAGCTCCCTGCACTATACATACAGAGCTCCATCATACAGAGCTCCCTGAACTATACATACAGAGCTCCATCTACAGAGCTCACTGCACTATAAATACAGAGCTCCATCTACAGAGCTCCCTGAACTATATATACAGAGCTCCCTGCACTATACACACAGAGCTCCATCATATAGAGCTCCCTGAACTATACATACAGAGCTCCATCATACAGAGCTCCCTGAACTATACATACAGAGCTCCCTGAACTATATATACAGAGCTCCATCATACAGAGCTCCCAACACTAGACATACAGAGCTCCATCATACAGAGCTCCCTGCACTGTACATACAGAGCTCCATCATACAGAGCTCCCTGCACTATACATACAGAGCTCCATCATACAGAGCTCCCTGCACTATGCCTACCGAGCTCCCTGCACTATACATACAGAGCTCCATAATACAGAGCTCCCTGAACTATACATACAGAGCTCCATCATACAGAGCTCCCTGTACTATACATACAGAGCTCCAACATACAGAGCTCCCTGAACTATATATACAGAGCTCCATCATACAGAGCTCCCTGCACTATACATACAGAGCTCCATCACACAGAGCTCCCTGCACTATACATACAGAGCTCCCTGCACTATACATACAGAGCTCCATCATACAGAGCTCCCTGCACTATACATACAGAGCTCCCTGCACTATACACACAGAGCTCCAACATACAGAGCTCCCTGTACTATACATACAGAGCTCCCTGCACTATACATACAGAGCTCACTGAACTATACATACAGAGCTCTCTCATACAGAGCTCTCTGCACTATACATGGGCTCCCTAATACAGAGTTCCTTGCACTACACATGGGCTCCCTCATACATAGCCTTCTGCACAATACATACAGAGCTCCCTGCAATATACATAAAGCCTCCCTAATCCAGAGCTCCCTACACTATACATACAAAGCTCCCTCACACAGAGCTCCCTGAACTATACATGGGCTCCTTCACACAGAGCTCCATGCCTGCACTATGCATAGGCTTCAACATACAGAGCCATACATGAGCTCATGCAGAGCTGAGCTTCATGCACTATACATACAGAGCCAACTGCACTATACATGGGCTCCCTCATACTGAGCTCTCTAAAGTATACATGACTTCCCCACACATAGTTCCGTGCACTATACACACAGAGCTCCCGGCACTATATATGGGCTCCCTCATACAGAGCTCCCTGCACTATACATGGGCTCCCTCACAGAGCTCCCTGCTCTATACATGGGCTCCCTCACAGAGCTCCCTGCTCTATACATGGGCTCCCTCACAGAGCTCCCTGCACTGTACATGGGAGCTCCCTGCGCTACACATGGACTTCTTCATACAATACATTTCCTTTGCATACATTCTCTCACATTCACTCCATCTTCTTATTCACGGATTCTCATTCACATCCTCCAAACTCACTTTCTTTTAGCTCTTCTTATTTTATTTTAATACAACTGGAGCCTACTTGTATTCACATTTATTACTCTGCCTCTTCAACACTAGCCCAGCTTTACTGCCTGGCTACCGAGCTCCCTGCACTATACATACAGAGCTCCCTGCACTATACATACAGAGCTCCCTGCACTATATATGGGCTCCCTCATGCAGAGCTCCCTGCACTATACATACAGAGCTCCATCATACAGAGCTCCCTGCACTATATATGGGCTCCCTCATGCAGAGCTCCCTGCACTATACATACAGAGCTCCCTCATACAGAGCTCCCTGCACTATACATACAGAGCTCCCTGCACTATACATACAGAGCTCCCTGAACTATACATACAGTGCTCAAAAGGAGAAAAACTGTCCTTAAGGTGAAACCTGATAGAGGGATATTGGTATCAGAAAAGATCTTCCTAATTTATGTTAGGAACTAAAAGTTCTTAAAGTCACTAACCCCAAAGGTTTAGTGTACCGTAGCGATAGACGTTAAAAAATAATGCTTTAATAGGGTAAATAGACGTTCCCAACGTAAACTGTCGCCAATTTTAAGTCACAGTATGTGTTGGCTAGCTCTTGGCTAGCATCCAGACTTACTTGCACAAGAAAAATCGGGGCGTGTAGGTAGGGGGATAAACATAGAGGGAAAGACACAACATAAAGTGTAGGCACAGGTTGTTTGGTAGTCCAACTCTGTGTGCACAGATATCGTTATTCCTTTAGTAAAAGTCTAAGTATGGAATAACTTATTGTACTTCAATTCAAATGGATACACGTGTCAAATAACCATGTGTGGCGTAATGCACTAGTAACCAAGTATATGTATCCACAAATGTTCCGGGTAAGCCAGTTTATCAAAAGCCTTCCCAAAGAGCAAATATGTGGCTACCCTATTTCCCAGTATCCTCTGGGGGTTAGCTTTGTAATTCTTTTCAAATAATTTTTATTAAAGTTTTAGCTTTGTAATTCTGTACCGTTATAAGCTATTCGAGGTAATGTTTAATTTCTAGTGTCTCTAGAGATGGGGTCGTCTGACCTGGAGGTAATTGTCAGCTCGGATGGGCTCCGAGTTTCTGAGGCAAATGCTTCCTAAGAGGTGATCAGTGTATAAGGAAAAATCGGCTGCCGCAGTAATAGGTATGGTAAGGGTTAAACCGCTTGGTGTACTTGATTGTCTATACATATAATACTGGAAGTGGTTTACCGTTTTCCCGTGACTGAGCACCGGTTAGGAGACGTAAATGACATCCAGCTAGATTGTGAAAGAGGTATACCTGTGTCTTAGTTCGGAGAGATCTGTATATTTAGATAGCCGCTTATTTGCTCCAGGGTATTCTCCCGTAATGGGGCAGATAGCGGGGTAAATGTCGAGAGTGGTTAGTGTGCAGAATGGTATACCATACTTGGAAGTACAACTCCTAAAAATTGATACTTCTTAGGACATTTTGTAAGATAAGTCATAGGGTATATGCTGGCAAGTGAACAGATATTTAGTCTGATGGGTGTGCAGTGTTACTGCTAGGTTGCTTCTCCAGTTGGTGCCTGCTATTGCAGATACTAATGTTAGTCACATAACGTTACCAGCTCCACGGATGGCCCAATTATTTTCGTCAGATTCCCTATTTTAACTAATCCTAGAGATTTCAAAGAAAAGAAAGATGCCTTCGAGGTAATAGTAAAGCAAGAGTAAAGGTGATTTACCAATAAATAGAGTGTAGCCGTGGTAGAAGTAGCAAGGTAATTAGGTAATTGAAAGTAATAATGAATAGAGACCATCGGTCGGTCAATCAATTGTTCTGCACTGTTTCTCACTGACCTATGTGCCCCAGTGCCTTGGTCGGTATCCAGAACAAATAGAATTTGTTGGAGTTTATCTTAGGAGCAGTTAGGTGTACAGCGTTTCTAGTGCTGGTGTAGAATAGTGTCGGAAAAACCCGACGCGCTGTTCGCCCTGTATAGGGGCTCGTCATAGGGGTAACCTCTATCGCTACGGTACACTAAACCTTTGGGGTTAGTGACTTTAAGAACTTTTAGTTCCTAACATAAATTAGGAAGATCTTTTCTGATACCAATATCCCTCTATCAGGTTTCACCTTAAGGACAGTTTCTCTCCTTTTGTACTCTATACCTTGAGGGTTACCCCCTCTCTGTCCGGTTACACTTGATAACCTCATGGGCCAACCCACTCCTTTAATACATACAGTGCTCTCTCATTCAGAGCTCCCTGAACTATACATACAGTGCTCTCTCATTCAGAGCTCTCTGCACTATACATGGACACCTTTATACAGAGCTCCCTGCACTATATATACACAGATACGTGACGTAATGGCAATGGCCGGAGTGGATACATCCGTTTTCGGCACACTCCGTCAGGGGTGCCATGGCTTCCAATGCTTCTGTAGTGGGCTGCAGACTGGAGGACATTATGAAAGCTGCAGACTGGTCTAATGACGCTACATTTCGTAACTTCTATTTCCGTCCGATTGAGCATATTTCCTCTAGGGTGATAGCCGTTATAAGTGCTTTTGTGGGATTTTTGCTTGGCAAACCCACTTTTACTCAAAGTAAGCAGATTTTATCTTGTGTCAATAAAAGCTATGTTTAATACTGTGCCATTGTGGCCTGGTTGTGTTTCATATACAATGGATGCTGAAGAAGGATTTCATTGCCACCTAAACATCTAATTACCCGGCCCCTCCCATGGGTCTTATTCCCACCCAGCCCTTCTATGTGTCTCACTCTCCCTAGTCCCTTCCAGATGTTAATTTCACACCCAGTCCCTCCCATGTGCCAAAATTCCCTCTGTCCCTCCATGTGTCTGAACCCCACCCAAGTCTCCCCATGTGTCTCAATTACCCCCAGTCCCTCCATGTGTCTCAACCCCACCCCGTCCCATGTGTCTCAATTCCCTCCGCCCCTTCCATGTATCAATTTTCCCCACAGTCCCTTCCGTGTGTCAAAACCCCCCAGTACCTTCCATGTGTCAATTCTCCCCTAGTCCCTCCATGTGTCGCAATTGTGTCTCAATCCCCTCCTGTCCCTTCCATGTGTCTCAATTCCCCCTCTTGTACCTCCATGTGTCAATATCCCCCAGTCCCTCCATGTGTCAATACCCCTCTAAATATGTAAATTCACCTCCCTCCATCACCAAGTTTCTTCCATGTGTCTCAATTCCTCGTCTTGTCCCTCCATGTGTCAATACTCCCATAGTCCCACTGTGTCAATCTTCTCTGTCCCTCAGTGTGTCACCCCCCCGTCCCTCCATGTGTCAATCCCCCCGTCCCTCCATGTGTCAATCTCTCCATGTCTCAATCCCTCCATCCCTTTATGTGTCAATTCACTTTCCCTTTGTCCTCCATACGTCAATCCCCCCCAAGTTCCCTCCATGTGTCTCTACCCCATTCCCCTCTGTACCTGCGCTGCTGTAGCGTGGCAGAGCTGGCTGCATGTCCCCATTCTCTCAGTGAGCACTTCCTGTCAGACTTGGTAGAGGACTGCTTGACCACGCTACTTGTTGTGACTGGCGGGGAGCGCAGTCTGTGCAAAATACTAGGCCCAAAAATAATGCACTGAAAATAATTCTAATCCAAATAAACAATTTATGCCAAAACAAAATCTGTGTAAAAAAAATCAATAAGATAAAATATAGTGCAGGCCAGTGGCTTAATTACCATGGTTGCAACTGAGACCGGGCCTCTCACTCCAAGTAATGGCGGCCCACGGTTGCAGCCAGGCCCCCTGGAGTGAGAGGCTCGGTCTCAGTTGCAACCGTGGTAGTTAAGTAGTTAAGCCACTGGCCTGCACTATATTTTCTCTTGCTGATTTTTTTAC